>NC_135802.1:36701297-36948313 GCF_964213995.1 Mustelus asterias
CTGAACCTTTGGATTACTAGTCCTGTGACAATGCCGCTACGTCACTGTCTCCCTTGAATGTTAGGATAACGGCTTGATGTTATTTTAATTACTGCACTACAGACTTTCCAGCAAATGACATTTAAGTTGACATTCAACCATGATTTCAGGTGAGGTCATCTGAACCCAAAAGTGTCACAATACCAGACCACACTAAAAAGAAAAATACTATTTTTTTTTCAAAACACATCCCAAATGTACCTACCATCATCCTCATCTCTCCAATTGGTGCTCTCACTTTCTTCATCTGTGTCATCTTTCCTTGGCAACACTGTACGCTTTGTTGGCAAATCATCCTCAAGTGCATTTGTATCACAATCTCCAGCATCAGTCACACTCTCATCCTCCACAATATGCAGTTTATCTTCATCGTCTGTGTCCGAACTTGCTTCAACCACATTATTATAGTTGGTGACTGCAAAGAAAAACAAAATAATAAAATTATGCTACCAATGGATTATGCACATCATCAGGACGCTGATTCATGCTACAATATAGTAACTGAAGTTACTTCGAATGGAAGTCTTTTAAGACAACAAAATCAAAGAGAATGTCACCTTGTCCCTCAACACTACAACAAATACACGTGTACAGACTGAAATAACAAGGTGCTGGGGTACAGGGAAAAGGCTCTAAGCCATAATGCTCCTGCAACATCACAATTCTAAGATTTAAATTTGAATTCAGGTTACCAAATTGTTAACTTGCCGATTTTGTTAAAGTTAACCACGCTACATTTGTAAAGCCTTGTTAAAAAAAATTGCTGAATGCAGTGTATAGAACTAGTGAACCCCATCATGACAACAGAATGTCTTAAAAAGCAGTCATAACTTCCCACTTTCTCCTTGCACTACAGCCCTATAAAAAAGTATCACCCCAAACTCTGAAGCATCAACAGCAGAAACTGCAAGCACTTGAACCCTCTACCTTGGGATTTGGTCGAGAGCCCAGAATGGCAGAGAAGGCGCAACAGGATGCACGGCCTACTCTGTTCCTATGGAAAATAACAAGATTTGCAGATACTGCTGAAGTTCTTTAATCAAGCTATTTAATAATTACAAAATTTGGTTCCTTAAATGGTTTCCCTTGTTCTTGCATGTTCAGGAATATTTTCTATTCACGTAGTATAGAAAGTAGGGGCGGCATGGTAGCAGTGGTCAGCACTGCTGCTTCACAGCGCCAGGGGCCCGGGTTCGATTCCTGGCTTGGGTCACTATCTGTGTGGCGTGTGCACGTTCTCCCAGTGTCTGCGTGGGTTTCTTCCGGGTGCTCTGGTTTCCTCCCACAATTCTTAAAGGTGTGCTGGTTAGGTGCATTGATCCTAACAGGCGCCAGTGTGGCGACTAGGGGAATTTCACAGTAACTTCATTGCAGTGTTAATGTAAGCCTTACTTGTGACTAATAAATAAATTTTACTTTAAGTATGGTAAAATCTAGTAAATTATAGGTCAAAATTGAAGTTACTAACCTTTCAAAAAGACATATACAGTACCAAATTTGAATAAACGTTAACCAAAGTGATCAAGTCAACTAAATTTACTAAATTCAGTAAAACACACAAACCAAACCCACATTATTCATTGAAATTTGCACACTGCAAACACAATTTATCTGTTCATCAAATATCAAAGAACAAAGAGAACAAAGAACAGTACAGCACAGGAAACAGGCCCTTCGGCCCTCCAAGCCTGTGCCGCTCCTTGGTCCAACTAGACCAATCGTTTGTATCCCTCCATTCCCAGGCTGCTCATGTGACTATCCAGGTAAGTCTTAAACGATGTCAGCGTGCCTGCCTCCACCACCCTACTTGGCAGCGCATTCCAGGCCCCCACCACCCTCTGTGTAAAAAACGTCCCTCTGATATCCGAGTTATACTTCGCCCCTCTCACCTTGAGCCCGTGACCCCTCGTGATAGTCACCTCCGACCTGGGAAAAAGCTTCCCACTGTTCACCCCATCTATACCCTCCATAATCTTGTACACCTCTATTAGATCTCCCCTCATTCTCCGTCTTTCCAAGGAGAACAACCCCAGTCTACCCAATCTCTCCTCATAGCTAAGACCCTCCATACCAGGCAACATCCTGGTAAACCTTCTCTGCACTCTAACGCCTCCACGTCCTTCTGGTAGTGCGGCGACTAGAACTGGACGCAGTACTCCAAATGTGGCCTAACCAGCGTTCTATACAGCTGCATCATCAGACTCCAGCTTTTATACTCTATACCCCGTCCTATAAAGGCAAGCATACCATATGCCTTCTTCACCACCTTCTCCACCTGTGTTGCCACCTTCAAGGATTTGTGGACTTGCACACCTAGGTCCCTCTGTGTTTCTATACTCCTGATGACTTTGCCATTTATTGTATAACTCCTCCCTACATTATTTCTTCCAAAATGCATCACTTCGCATTTATCCGGATTAAACTCCATCTGCCACCTCTCCACCCAATTTTCCAGCCTATCTATATCCTGCTGTATTGCCCGACAATGCTCTTCGCTATCCGCAAGTCCAGCCATCTTCGTGTCATCCGCAAACTTGCTGATTACACCAGTTACACCTTCTTCCAAATCATTTATATATATCACAAATAGCAGAGGTCCCAGTACAGAGCCCTGCGGAACACCACTGGTCACAGACCTCCAGCCGGAAAAAGACCCTTCGACCACTACCCTCTGTCTCCTATGGCCAAGCCAGTTCTCCACCCATCGAGCCACTTCTCCTTGTATCCCATGAGCCTTAACCTTCTTAACCAACCTGCCATGTGGGACTTTGTCAAATGCCTTACTGAAATCCATATAGACGACATCCACGGCCCTTCCTTCATCAACCGTTTTTGTCACTTCCTCAAAAAACTCCACCAAATTTGTAAGGCACGACCTCCCTCTTACAAAACCATGCTGTCTGTCACTAATGAGATTGTTCCGTTCTAAATGCACATACATCCTGTCTCTAAGAATCCTCTCCAACAACTTCCCTACCACGGACGTCAAGCTCACCGGCCTATAATTTCCTGGGTTATCAATCCTACCAAAGGTTCAAGAAATTTACCATACCACCAATAGTTTCCTAATTCAAAGTTGTTACATTACCATAAGTGTTGAATCGTGTCACTAGATTGTTCTAAATCTTTTGCTTCTAATGATACAGTGACGTAGAGAAGTCATCAAGATAACCAGGGCTAATTGGTGCACAGCAACATGTGAAAATGGGATATTGATTTGAGAAGTCAGAATCTGCAAAGTGTATAAAGGCTTTTTAGATACCAGACCACTACTGCAGTTAATTCGCACTTGATAACCTACTTTGTGCCTGGATGTTGAACAGAATTTTTTTAAAGCTCATTTATTGACTTCGCAAGATTGTCGTACATTATTTTATTGTTCATTTTGTTCATTTTTTGCAACAAATGATTTCTCTCTACAATTTGAAAGTTTATCAATCATGATTTGATTTATTCTGGTCACATGTATTAACATACAGTGAAAAGCATTGTTTCATGTGCGCATTGTTTCATAGGGAGGAAATGGAGGGATACGGACTGAGTAAGGGCAGACGGTTATCTTTTGTAGTTAGGGCATCATGATCAGCACAGGCTTGGAGGGCCAAAGTGCCTGTTCCTGTGCTGTATTTTACTTTTCTTTGTTCTTTAGTGTTGTTGTTGGAGCTGCTTATAGACAAGTGCAGAGTATTCTATCATACTCCTGACTTGTGCCTTGTAGATGGTGGATAGGCTTTGGGGTGTCAGGTGGCAAGCTTGCCACATAATTCCCAGCCTCTGACCTGCTCTGGTAGCCACAATATTTATTTGTCTGGAACAGTCTAGTTCCTGGTCAATGGTAACCCCCAGGATGGTGATAGTGATAATAATGGCATTGAATGTCATGGGAGGTAGTTAGATTCTCCCATGTTGGAGCCTGTCATTGTCTGGCACTTGTGAAGCACAAATGTTACTTGTTGCTCACCAGCCTAAGTCCAAAGGTTGTCTAGGTCTTGCTGCACTTGGACTGCTTCACTATCCAAGGAGTTGCAAATGGAACTGAACAACTGTCAGCAAAACATCCCCAATTCTGACCTTATGATGGAGGGTCACTGATGAAGCAGCTGAAGGTAGTCAAAGACACTATGCTGAGGAACTCCTGTGATAGCTGGGGACTGAGGTGATAGATCTCCAACAAACACCAACATCTTCCTTGGTGCCAGGTATGACTCCAACTAGTGAATAGTTCTCCACTCCCATTCCCAACAAATTCCCATTGGTTTCAATTTGCTAGAGCTCCTTGATACCACATCTGGGTCAAATGCTGCCTTGATGTCAAGGACAGTCACTCTCATCTCACCTCTGGAGTTTAGCTCTTTATCTATGTTTGAACCCAGGCTTTTGAGGTCAGGAGCCGATTGGCCCAAGCAGGACACAAACTAAGCATGAGAGAGCAGGTTATTGCTGAGCAAGTGCCACTTGATAACACTGTCAACAACACCTTCCATCAGATGCTAGTACAATAATTGGCCATACTGGTTTTGTCCTGTTTTTTGTATACAGGTCATAAATTGAGCAATTTTCCACATTGCTGGGCAGATGCCAGTGCTTGGCTAGAGGCGCAGCTAATTCTGGAGCACATCTTCACTACTGTTGCTGGAATGCGTCTGGGCCCAGACCCTTTAAAAAGTTTTCAATGCTTTCAGCCGTTTCTTGACATTGCGTACTTTAATGAATTTGCTGAAGACTGACATCTGTGATATTGGGGACCTCTGCAAGAGGCAGAGATGAATCATCCACTTGGCACTTCTGGCGGGAAATGGTTGCTACTGCTTTGGCCTTGTCTTTTGGACAGGAACTGGGCTCCCTCATTACTGAGGATGGGGATATTTATGGAGTCTCCTCCAGTTAATAGTCCGCCACCATTTGTGATTGGATTTGGCACGCTCGCAGATCTGATCTGTACCTTGTAGGATCACTTGGTTCTTTCTATTGGTTTCTATATCAACTGTTTGGCATGCAAGTAGTCAGGAGTTGTGCCTTCATCAGGTTGACACCTCATTTTAGGGTATGCCTGGTTCTGCTCCTGCCCGCTCCACTAAACCAGGGTTGATTCCCAGCTTGATGATAATAATAGTGAGGGATATGCCAGGCCATGAGATTACAGATTGTGGTTGAATACAATTCTATTGCTGCTGATGGCCAGTTCTGAGTTGCTAAATCAGTTTGAAAGTTATCCTACTTAGTGAAAACTGAGTCTTTGAATATTTTTTAAGGCAGAGCTAGATAGATTCTTGATTAACTGGGGAGGGGGGTGGGGGCAATTTGTGTTGCAAATTCCACATTCTCAGCAACCCCAAATAATCTTTGATGCTCACCTACCAAGAATCTTTCTACTGCCACCTTAAAAATATTAAGTGACCCCCACCATCACCACCTCCTGAGGCACAGAATTCCAAAGTCACAAAACCCTCAGCGAAAACATTCTCATCTCTGTCCTACAAGATTAATCCCTAAACAGTGTCCCCTAGTTCTGGACTCACCCACAAGAGGAAACATCCTTTCCACATTCACTTTGTCAATACCATTCAGGATCTTATATACTTCAATAAAGTCACCCTGCACTCTTCTAAACTCTCATGGAAACAAACCCAGTCTGTTTAACCTTTCCTCATAAGACAACCTGCCCGTTCTAGGTATCAATCTAGTAAACCTCTTCTGAACTACCTCCTTACATCTTTCATTAAATAAGGAGACCAAACTGCACAGTGGCTACTCCTACCAATGTTGTCATGGATACATGCATCTGTGACAGATGAAAGTGAGAGTATGAGGTCAAGTAGGTTTTCCCCTCTGGTTGGTTCCCTCACCACCTGCGGGAATTCAGGTTAGCAGCTCTGCCCCTTCAGGATTTGGCCAGCTCAGTGAGTGATGGTGCTACCAAACCACTCTTGTTGATGGCCTTTGAAGTCTCACATCGAGTACTCTTGCCACCCTCAATATTTCTTCCAAGTGATGTTCAACACGGCAGAGCTTTGATTCATCAGCTGAGGAGATAATCAGCAGGAGGTTTCCTTGCCCATGTTTGACCTGATGCCATCAGACTTCATGAAATTCTGAGTCAATGTTAAGGATTTGCAGAGAAACTGCCTCTTGACTGTCTACCATTGTACCATCGCCTCTGGTGGGACTGTCTTTCTGTGCGACATACTGAATGATGGTGATGGCAGTGTCTCAGACATTGTAAGGTATGATGTTGTGAATATGACCATGTCAAGCTGTAACTTGACTAGCTCTCTCAATTTTGGCACAAGCCCCCAGGTGTTAGGAAGGAGGTCTTTGTAGAATCGAAAGGGCTGAGTGCAATGATATAATTGTGGGGCCTGCTAGGCCACTTCAGAGGGCATTCAAGAGTTAACCACATGGCTGTGGGTCTGGAGATGAACCCATCTACTGCCATGGTGGGTTTTGATTCCATGGACCTTGAGCATTAGCCTCAGCTACTTGTTTGTTAGTCCACTGAAATAACACTATCCCACCACCTCCTGAGATTACAGCATTGTATGTGCTCAATATAGGAATAAATGCAATGGTTTCATAATACGAACATTTTCTTTGATTTCAAAGTCATTCTTACTGGTTTTCGAAACCATTCTTTATCCTCCGAGTTAAGGAATTAAGCAACCACTGTTCATCCCCTTCTTTCTATTGCTAAATTGGTCTTCAATAATTTAGCTAATCCTTGGGCTGAATTTTCTCAAAGAATGGCGAAGTGTCAGGTTTTGACTGAAAAGTGGCATGCTTCTCCCCGGAGACATCGGGTCACCACCCAACGCCCCCCCTCCCCTCAATTGAAAGTTTAGGTTAACCAAAGCCACATCGGCACAGGGTAACCCCATCCCCTTTTGTTGCCAGCGTCCGCCACCCCCACCCCCCTCAATAATAGAAACCTCCGCTATGCGTCTGCCTGCTGGAACTGCCAGGGGCTCCATGGGAGAAGTCAACTTTCAATTAACATTGGCCTCACTTCACATCAGATAGCCAGAGCACAGCTGTCCAGCATTTCATAATGTAATTTTGCAGAACTAGAACCAAACCACAAGCAGACCAGGGTGTGCCTCAGGGATCAGTACTGGGTCCACTGTTATTTGTCATTTATATTAATGATTTGGATGAGAATATAGGAGCCATGGTTAGTAAGACAAATGCGAGGTGATGCATTTTGGTAGATTGAACCAGGGCAGGACTTACTCAGTTAATGGTAGGGCATTGGGGAGAGATACAGAACAAAGAGATCTAGGGGTACAGACTCATAGCTCCTTGAAAGTGGAGTCACAGGTGGACAGAGTGGTGAAGGAGGCATTCGGCATGCTTGGTTTCATCGGTCAGAACATTGAATACAGGAGTTGTGACGTCTGGTTGAAGTTGTACAAGACATTGGTAAGGCCACACTTGGAATACTGTGTGCAATTCTGGTCACCCTATTATAGAAAAGATATTATTAAACTAGAAAGAGTGCAGAAAAGATTTACTAGGATGCTACCGGGACTTGATGGTTTGGGTTATAAGGAGAGGCTGGATAGACTGGGACTTTTTCCTCTGAAGCGTAGAAGGCTGAGGGGTGATCTTATAGAGGTCTATAAAATAATGAGGGGCACAGATCAGCTGGATAGTCAATATATTTTCCCAAAGGTAGGGGAGTCTAAAACTAGAGGGCATAGGTTTAAGGTGAGAGGGGAGAGATACAAAAGTGTCCAGAGGGGCAATTTTTTCACACAGAGGATGGTGAGTGTCTGGAACAAGCTGCTAGAGGTAGTAGTGGAGGCGGGTACAATTTTGTCTTTTAAAAAACATTTAGATAGCTACATGGATACGATGGGTTTGGAGGGATATGGGCCAAATGTGGGCAATTGGGATTAGCTTAGGGATTTTAAAAAGAAAAAGGGCAGCATGGACAAGTTGGGCCGAAGGGCCTGTTTCCATGCTGTAAACCTCTATGACTCTATGACCATTATAAATCTTGTAGGGTCTTTAATCAGTCAACGATATTTATGCTGGACACACGCTAGGGATACAGTGAGTACAGTATAATTAGTAAGATACTGAAGAAACTAAGTGCTGAAAAAAAACAATACAAAGTGTCATTATTTACCATCCTTGGTCAACTGCTGTGTTATGGAAAGGGCCACAGCCTCAGCATTATTTGCTGACCTGAAATTAACAACGCAAAATAATCCTCTTCTCCTCCACTTAACTACCATGTGATTTTCAAGGAAGATCTAGTTGATCCTTGGGGGAATACTGGAACAGATTTAACTGAAATGTGGCAAAAAAAAATGTCAAGTATTGACAGGAGCCATTTTTGTTTTAAATAAAAGGAATATCAATTCACCAGTGCTGCACGATTTGAAGACAAAAAAAACTTGAATTGTCTGCAATAATTTCTCAAAGGGCATTAAACCCTTGTTCGGGTTGTAGCAGAGGATGCCCATTAAGGACTAAAGATTCCAGCCTGCAGATTGAGGGGATCATTTGGTCATGCTTGAACTGATAGACCACAGGCTAGTCTCTAATGAGTCAGCTTCTGACTGTGGGTATACATCATGATGTTGTTCCCTGACGTACTAACAGGCATTCGGCAGAAAAAAAAAAGCAGAAGCTTACACACATTAATTTTTGGCCTTTGAAAATTAATCTGAGAAACATCTGGCTGCATTCCCCACAAGGCAATATAAAACAACATATCGCTGATGATTGGAGGGCTATTGACTATTTTTTTTAAGACAGGAAAGGACAAGCTTTTCTAAACTGAGAAAAATAATGAGAGCCATCCAAAAGCAGAGTTTATCAACTTTTAGAATTTAATATTTACACACAACAGGGCTGAATTTTTCGCACACATTTTTCAGCTCTGACGGAAAGTCATCCAGACTCGAAACAGTGGCTCTGTTCTCTCTCCACAGATACCGTCAGACCTGCTGAGTTTCTCCATCATTTTCTTTCAGATTCCAGCTTCCACAATATTTTGCCTTTATTACAGGGCTATATTTTACTTGTCTGACACAGTGGGGGGGGGGGGGGGGGGGGGGCTTGGTCTGAAAGGGACAGGGAACCCCAATTTCTCTTCATGCTGTTGAGTTTTAGACTGTCAACAGGCTGGCTTCCCCTTGGATGAGGAGCCGACCATTGATGGCTGCAGCACAGGAACAGCCAAGTAGGACGCAGGCAGGTCGAGAGGCAGATCAAAAGAGTGAGTTGGAAGCCTTGTGGGGCAGCTCAGAGGAGGAATGTCTAATAGTGTGGGGGAAGGGGGCTTTAGACAGGCACGCTCACTACATTATTCACAATATATACACTAATGATATTTTGTGGATGACAAAAATAGATGGGAAGGCAAGTCGTGAGGATGACAGTCTTCAGAGAGATATAGAGAGGTTAAGTGAGTGGGCTAAAACTTGGCGAAAGAATATAATGTAGGGAAGTGTGAAATTATGCACTTTGGTGAAAGGATAAAGGAGCTGAATATTATTTCAATAGAGAAAGGCTGCAGAAAATTGCAACACCAAGGGATTTGGGATCCTCGTGCATAAATCACAAAAAGCAAGCATGCAAGTTCAGCAAGTAATAGGGAAGGCAAATGGAATGTTGGCATTTATTTCAACGGGTATAGAGTATAAAAATTGGGATGTCTTGCTAAAAGTATACAAGGCACTAGTTAGCCCACATCTGGAATACAATGAACTATTTTGGTCCCCTTAGCTTCATTTGGAGGCAATCCAGAGAAGAGTCATCAGGTTAATCCCAGGGTGATTTTCTTATGAGGAGACAGTGAGTAGGTTGGGCCTGTACTCGGAGTTAAGAAGAATGAGAGGTCATCTTATTAAGACATACGGGATTCTTAGGGGGCTTGACAGGGTAGATGCCAAGAGGTTGATTCGCCTTATGGGAGAGTCTAGGATTAGTGAGCATAATCTCGAGTAAGGGGTTGTCCATTTAAGACAGATGAGGAGGAATTTCTCCTAAAGGGTAGTAAATCCGTGGAATTCTTTACCGTATAACGCTGTAAAAGCTGGATCATTATAAATCTGCGTTGAACATACTTAATCAGTGAGGAAATCAAGGGTTATGGGGAAAAGGCAGGAAACGAGTGTTGAGGATTGTCAGATCAGTCATGATCTCACTGAATTGTGGAGCAGTCTTGATGTGCAAAATGGACTACTTCTGCTCCTACATCTTATGGTCAGCTCCTGGATCCATCAAGTATTCACCTGGACTTGGCTACCAGACTTCTCAACATTTGGGAAACACAGCCAACCAGAGTTCAAGCTGGAAAGCTGAATAACAAGAGGCATGTAGCCTTATTATCTTCAAGGTAACAACCTGCCTCAATGGCATGAGTTGCAACCCAACTTGCAGCCTCAGTTAGAGCTGGAAGCGGGCAAGTTGGAGGTGGGTTTAGTTCAGGAATCTGAAGCAAATATTTCAACCTCCCTACCTTATCCAAACCCGCTTACTTTTCTGTTAAGGTTAATACGTTCTCAGTAGACAGCAAAAGCATACCTTTGACAAGGTACCGCATAGTAGGTTGTTGCACAAGATTAAATTACACGGGATCCAGGTGAGGTAGCCAATTGGATACAAAATTGGCTTGATGACAGAAGACAGAGGATGATTGTAGAGGGTTGTTTTTCAAACTGAAGGCCTGTGGCCAGCGGTGTGCCTCAGGGATCAGTGCTGGGGCCACTGTTATTTGTCATTTATATTAATGATTTGGATGAAAATATAGGAGGCATGGTTAGTAAGTTTGCAGATGACACTAAGGTTGGTGGCGTAGTGGACAGTGAAGACGGTTATCTAGGATTGCAATGGGGTCTTGATCAATTGGGCTAGTGGGCTGATGAATGGCAGATGGAGTTTAATTTAGATAAATGAGAGGTGATGCATTTTGGTGGTTCGAACCAGTTAATGGTAGGGTGTTGGGGAGAGTTACAGAGCAATGAGATTTAGGGGTACAGGTTCATAGCTCCTCGAAAGTGGAGTCACAGGTGGACAGAGTGGTGAAGGCGGCATTCGGCATGCTTGGTTTCATCGGTCAGAACATTGAATGCAGGAGTTGGGATGTCTTGTTGAAGTTGTACAAGACATTGGTAAGACCACACTTGGAATACTGTGTACAGTTCTGGTAAACCTAGTTCTGGTCACCCTATTATAGAAAGGATATTATTAAACTAGAAAGAATGCAGAAACGATTTACTAGGATGCTACTGGGACTTGATGGTTTGAGTTATAAGATGCTGCTGGATAGACTGGGACTTTTTTCCCCTGGGGTGTAGGCGACTTAGGGATGACCATATAGAGGTCTATAAAACAATGAGGGGCATCGATCAGGTACCCAGCTAACATCTTTTCCCAAAGATAGAGGGTTTAAACCTAGAGCGCATAGGTTTAAGGTGAGAGGAGGCTGATACAAAAGGGTCCAGAGGGGCAATTGTTTCACACAGAGGATGGTGAGTGTCTGGAACAGGCTGCCAGAGGCAGTGGTAGAGGAGGGTACAATTTTGTCTTTTAAAAAGCATTTAAACAGTTACATGGGTAAGATTGGTGTAGAGGGATATGGGCCAAATGCGGGCAATTAGGATTAGCTTAATGGTTAAAAACTGGGTGGCATGGGCAAGTTGGGCCGAAGGGCCTGTTTCCATGCTGTGAACTTCTGACTCGTACAGAAAAGCAGACATCCAAAGACAGATGATCATCGATACACATTACCTGGATAATCCGTCAAAATACAACTTCTTTGAATTTCTCCACCATTGGGAATCAGTTTAAAATCTAGCTGAGTCAGTCTTGAGAGGTCAGAATAAAAACTGGTTTTCTGATTCACTGCAACTCCTAATGTTAGCAGTTTTGATCATTTTAGCTGGCAGCGGCAAGACCACCATACTGACAAGATCTAATGACCACAGATTCTTAGAAGAAAACTCTGAAATGGAAAGAAGCTAAAGGTTTTTCACACTTGCAATACATCTTTGATTTTCTGCAGATGTACCCCTGGTGAAGAAAAATATTCAACTAACAATGACACCTTTCTAATCCAATTAGGTTACTTAAACTTGCGAGTTGATCATATCCATTCAGTGGCATTATTTGGCGCTTGCTTCCTGTGGATCAGGAAATGTCAGCAACTACAACCAGTATGCTACACAGGATAAAAGCAAAATACAGATTTATGCTGCATTTCACAAATGGGAGAAAAAATTGGCAACTCTCACTATCATACCCATGTTTAAATAACAGTATACCAAATTGGTGTGGCCACAATTTCCTCATGCAGTGCTTGAAACAGGCTCATTATGAAGGCTCACCAATTCGAATCATAAGGTGCAAAAGGAGGTTCTTGAACATCAATTACTGATCAGAATCCATGAGATTCAACTACATTTTTAACTGAAGCCAAAGGACTACTGGAACTAAACCCAACTGTCATGCAGGACTTGCCGGGAGAATATAAAAAAGAATATATTAAATGAAAAAGAGAGATGAAGACAATGAAGTTCACAAAGTATTATGAATAATGTGAATTGCTGCAACCCTATTTGTAGACATACTGTAAAATGTACTGATAGTATATAGTATGGTAGATCGCTGTTGGTTTTCAAGTTTGCTGATGACACCACCATTGTGGGTCAGATCTCAAACAATGACGAGACACCGTACAGGAAAGAGATAGAGAATCTGGTGAACTGGTGCGACGACAATAATCTCTCCCTCAATGTCAACAAAACAAAGGAGATAGTCATCGACTTCAGGAAGTGTAGTGGAGGACATGCCCCTGTCTACATCAATGGAGTAGAAATGGTCGAAAGCATCAAGTTTTTAGGTGTCCAGATTACCAACCTGTCCTGGTCCTTCCATGCTGACACTATAGTTAAGAAAACCCACCAATGCCTCTACTTTCTCAGGAGACTGAGGAAATTTGGCATGTCTGCTACAACTCTCACTAACATTTACAGATGCACCATAGAAAGCATTCTTTCTGGTTGTATCACAGCTTGGTATGGCTCCTGCTCTGTCCCAAGACCCACAAGAAACTACAAAGGGTCATGAATGAAGCCCAGTCCATCACTCAAGCCAGCCTTCCATCCATTGTCACTGTGTACACTTCCCGCTGCCTCAGAAAAGCAGCCAGCATAATCAAGGACCCCATGCACTCTGAATATATTCTCTTCCGCCCTCTTCCGTCAGGAAAAAGATACAAAAGTCTGAGATCACATACCAACTGACTCAAGAACAGCTTCTTCCCTGCTGCCGCTGCCAGACTTTTGAATGGACCTACCTCGCATTAAGTTGATTTTTCTCTAAACCCTAGCTATGACTGTAACACCACATTCTGCACTTTCTTCTTCCCTTCTCTATGTACGGTATGCTTTGTCTGGATAGTGCGCAAGAAACAATACCTTTCATTGCAGTGTTAATGTAAGCTTTACCTGTGACTAATAATTAAACTTTACTTTCACTGTATATTAATACATGTGACAATAAGAAATCAAATCAAAGTAACAGGTGAGAAAGAACCAATGGGGTGGTTCAAAACATGGGCAGGTAGTCAGAGTAAAGGAAGGCAACATGATTAAGCTGGTACAAGTGGCAAACATCTCCATAGGACAATGTTGCCAAGGAATTTCTCCTTGCTTTTTAAACCAATCCTTCTTTAAAAGCACCAGAGGAAACCATTTCTGGAAAATATTGAGAGTTTAAAAAATGCAATTTAACAAAATCCCCCCAATAAACTACCTCAACTTTACACATTATGATCTAGGTTCAGGTCAATTAAACAGTTACTGAACTGTATTAGGAAGCAACTAGTTTCAAGCAGGCAGTAATTACTTCAACCTGGAAATCAAGGACCATAAATGGTAACTAGACAGCATTAGCTGCACTTGAGAAATTTCCTGATTAATGACTTCAGGTTAGCCTGCGCAAATCTGCCAGTTCTACCAGTCCTTCTCCATGATTTAGAAGAACAATCACAAGAATGTTCACTGGCAAGTCACCAAAAACATTCACCACAGGACGTTGCAACTAATGAACACAGTCATCTTTACAATAACTATACTATTTCAAAGTAGTGATGTCTGAGACACAACCCATAAGATCTATTGTTGAGCTGAAGCAACTTTATTCCATCTCATTTTCTTGTTGGTTTCTTTTTGCTTTGCACGTACAACTTCAGCAGAGCTTCAATCTCTTAAAGATTTCCATACCTGACCAACTAGGAAAAGGATAGGGAGTGCCGGCACATTAGGAACAGGAAGGGAGTGAGGGGGGTGAAAGAACGCATGAATGGGATATGAAGGCAAACAAGTAGCAAGCCCTAGAAGACATAAGGAGTGAAAAAGGAATAGATGGAACAAATAAGATGAGCTAGATTTTCAGGAAAGGGGAAGATGGATGAGCGGAGGGGAAATGGACTAACTTTTCAATGCACAGGGCATGCATTATTACAAACCAAAAGGTTCAATAGTTTGAACATGCATCTGCCCTCAGCTCAAAAAGATTAGATCAAATTTAAATCTTCATGAAACATTCAAAAAGTACTGAATCTTTTACCAATTCCGACAGAAGATTAGAGGCTGGGAATTCTGCTGCAAGTGGATCACCACCTGACTCCCAAATGTCCCCCGCTATCTCTGACAAAACAGGAATCAAGAGGGTAATGGAATATTGGCCGCTTTTCTAATGGATGCAACTACAACAACATTCGATGTTAGACACCATCTAGGATAAAGGACAGGGGTGGGTTATTTAGTACCTTGTTGCCATTCAATTAGATCATGGCGAGTTTGTAACCTGACTCTATACTCTCTTCTTTGTCCCATATCCCTAAAGAACTCTGGATTACAAAAATCTATCAATGTTGATCAATTCACCCCTTAACCTTATAATGTGTGCAACTCTACTTTTTATTAAACATCGAGTCCAGGACTTCCATTCTGGTAAATCTGCACCCCCTCCAAGACCAATAAATTCTTCCTGATGTGTAGTGACCAGAACTGACAATACTCCAGATGTGGTTTAATCAGGGCTTTATGTAGAAGTATACTTCTATCCCCTTACTCAACTTACTTATAACATCACCCATCTTTGTGGCAAATTTGGATATGACTTTTTATCCGTTCATCCAAGTCATTAACAAATAATTGAAGTCCCAACACAAATCTTACAGGGCCACCAATGACACCTTGCCCACTGCTGCCCATTATCCCTACTATTTGTTTCCTGTTGCTCAACCAATTTGCTAACCAAGTGAATAATTTGTCTTCGATTTCAAGAGCTCTGACTTTAGGTTACTGTCTCCTGTGGAGGGACTTCATCAAATATCTTCTGTATCCCATTTTTTAAAATACTTTTCCAATTCAATCAAATCAAGTCCAATTCAGAGTCTCAACAAGTTGAGACATTTCCGATCCAGGCTGACAAGACAGGGCATGTGACCCTTTACCCTGTCCTGGGCTTGATCTACATGAGCCAAGCTGATTGGAGGAGGCTCAGGTCTTCCTCCTCCAAGGCTTGATCTCATTTCATCGGCTTAAACAGCCACTTCCCCCACCTTTGCTAACCATGGCTACAATGTACACAGTCTACTCGGTCACCAAGGATTTTACCACAGCACCTTTCCAAATCTGCAACCTGGAAGGCCAAGGATAGCAGATGCATGAGGATATCAGAACCTCAAATGCTCCCCTTCAAATTACATCCCGACTTGGACAAACATCACTGTTCTTTGACAGAAAGTGAGAGTTCTGAAATTCTATCTTAAGTAATGCAGAAGACCTACGCCATAAGCAGTGGTCCAGGAAGGTGGCTCACTTGCTTGGGGTAAATAAGGATAGGCAATAAATGTCACCTTTACTAGCAGAGAAAGAATACGATTAAATTCCTGAAGTTAATCAGAATACTGTTTAATTTTCCATGCAGTACAGTTGATTTAGCCAATTACTCATGATAATATCATATAATCCTAAACTTAATCTATCTGGGTGCATTTGAGCAGAAGCTAGATAAGTATGTGACTGAGAAAGGAATAGGAGGAAGAAGTGTATCCACAAAGCATAAAACAAGTGCAGAGCTTTTGGGCTGAATGGCCTGTTTCTAATAACTGTACAAACAGACAATGTACATATAAATGGCTATTATAAATACACAAATGTACATACGAGGTTGTGTTAGGTTTAGGTGATCTATTGCAAACATTTGGCTGATGTCGACTAGTGTTCTATTTTTCATTAACTATTATTCTGGTTAATAAGTATGTAGCGCCATGAAAAGTATTCTTTTCATTCTTGAAATGTTGACAAGCCATTCCATTAATTTTTCTTGTACCTTTCGTATGAGAGCTGTTTCTTTTCCAAGCCATGCTCTCTCATCATTCTTGATCTTTATATCCTGGATACTTCTGGTATTTCTCTCAACTGATATTGGGAGAGTCGTCTTGTGCAGTGAGATTTTAAATAAGCTCAGATTTGCTGATGACAATGACTTTATGGCTACAAGTAGAACAGATTTGTAGAGACTGACTGATGTGTACAAGGGAGTATTAAATTTGGATTACAGATTAATAGAGGGAAAAGGTCATATCAGTTAGTAAGCATCAGGAAAACGTACACACTACAGTTCAAGAGGATGCAGCTGAACAGATGGAAAGGTTCGTATACCTGTCATATTAATATTAGAGAATGGGACTTGTGACGGCATAAAAAGAAAGATTGGACTTGTATCCTCTGCTTCTGAAAGATTGCGTAGGACATGGAAGGCTAAAGATATTTTGGTAAAAACAAAGGTCTAAAAATAAAATATGTACACAAACGAAAACAACCTGTGTATTTTTTTGATGCAGAAAAACCAATGCAAAAACTCATCTTCTGAAATGTCTGGAACGGTTTTATATCAACAGTATCTGACATTGGTGCTGTATTGGATGTTGTGTCAGTCATCATTTCCTTCCAAGAGTGTGTGGAGTGAACTACACACCTTTGAACCAACAACCATCATGGTTACAAGAACATCACAACACATGAAGGATAAGTAAAAAGGCAACTTCTTATAACTGTTGTTTAAGCTGGAGAGGAACATTAATGAACTGAACAAAACCGTTGTCCAAATGAGAATGTTGTGACAGTTTTAAGTTGATAAATGTGGAGTAGAGTGAAATTACCAAGAGAAAGGATGGAGTTCCACCGTCTTCCATCAGGAAAAAGATACAAAAGTCTGAGGTCACGTACCAACCGACTCAAGAACAGCTTCTCTGCTGCTGTCAGACTTTTGAATGGACTTACCTTGCATTAAGTTGACCTTTCTCTGCACCCTCGCTATGACTGTAACACTACATTCTGCACTCTCCTTTCCTTCTCTATGAACAGTATGTTTTGTCTGCATAGCGCGCAACAAACAATACTTTTCACTATGTTAATACAAAGAACAAAAAATTACAGCACAGGAACAGGCCCTTTGGCCCTCCAAGTCTGCACCTACCATGCTGTCCGATTTAACTAAAACCCCCTACCCTTCCAGGGACCATATCCCTCCATTCCCATCCTATTCATGTACTTGTCAAGACACCCCTTAAAAGTCACTACCGTATCCGCTTCCCCTACCTCCCCCAGCAACGAGTTCCAGGCACCCACTACTCTGTGTAAAATATCTGCCTCGTACATCTCCTTTAAACCTTGCCCCTCACACCTTATGCCCCCTAGTAATTGACTCTTCCACCCTGGGATAAAGCTTCTGACTATCCACTCTGTCCGTGCCCCGCATAATCTTGTAGACTTCTATCAGGTCTCCCCTCAACCTCCGTCGCTCCAGTGAGAACAAACCAAGTTTCTCCAACCTCTCCTCATAGCTAATGCCCTCCATACCAGGCAACATCCTGGTAAATCTTTTCTGTACCTCTCCAAAGCCTCCACATCCTTCTGGTAGTGTGGCAACCAGAATTGAACACTATATTCCAAGTGCGGCCTCACTAAGGTTCTATAAAGCGTCAACATGACTTGCCAATTTTTAAACTCAATACCCCGACTGATGAAGGCAAGCATGCCGTATGCCTTCTTGACTACCTTCTCCACCTGCATTGTCACTTTGTGACCCGTGTACCTGTACACCCAGATCCCTTTGCCTATCAATACGCTTAAGGGTTCTGCCATTTACTTTATATTTCCTATCTGTATTAGACCTTCCAAAATGCATTACATGTGACAATCGTAAATCAAATCAAAGTTGGATGGATAGTGCTATAAAGAAGAAATAGTCAAACTGTTGGAGGGATGGCAGAAAAGAGAAAGGAACAGAAAATCCAAGCTTGAGGTATCTGAACACGGAGGAATGGTAGAGGTGGATGCAGAGTTAGAGGGCAGTGAAAGAGTGAGGCAACAGAAAAAAAACCCATCAAATTTTGGATATGAAGAAATCAATTAACTCCTCATCCCTGGGTCAGAATCTTTGCCTCCCCCAACGGGAGAGGAAGGAGGCAGGCATCGGAGCCAATACCTAAAGTATTCGTGCCTCCACCGCACGTTCTGGGCAGGAAGACCCACAGTCGACTAACATCCACCCCTGTCCTTGCTGCTGACCCCCATGACCACCTTCTCTCCATGACGCCAACCCTGCAAGACACTCTCCCCTCCTGCATCCCAACAGCACTCACTTAATTCTTGGGTCACCCCTTGATCATGGAACTACAGGGGATGTTGTCCAGCAGCAGCAACAACGGCCTTTGCACTGCCTGGTGCAAGAGTTGCTCATCTCCTGGCAGGCAAAATGTTGTCGTCCAGAATCCTCTGGCTGAATGAAGGCCCACTCATGTCCATCATGATATTAATGGTGGATCTAATGAAGTCTCATGGCATCAGGTCACATACAGATAAGGAAACCTCTTGGTTAACACCGACCATAAGCTGATGAGTCACTGTTCCACCAAGTTGAGCACCATTTGGAAAAAGGGCACAAAACGTATTCTGGGTTGTGGATTCAATATCCATCACCAAGAATAGCTCAGTAGCACCACCACTGACCGATGCCAAAGGACATAGTTGCTAGACTAGGTCTGGGGCAGGTTGTGGATCCAAGAGGGGGCAAACCTGCTTCACCTTGACCTCACTAATCTACCTGCTGCAGATACATCTGTCGATGACAGTATTGAGAGTATTGACCATCACAGTCCTTGTGAAGATACCCTTCATCATGTCGTGTGGCATTATCACCACGTTAAATAAATAGATTTAGCAACTCAATACTGGCAGCCAAAAGGTGATGTGGCCATCAGCAGCAGGAAAATCGTATACAGCCACAATCAGTTACCTCATGACCTGGCATATCCCTCACTCGATCATTACCATCAATCTGGTTGTTGGAGGTCAAATATTTCAATCCCGAAACATCGCTGCAGGAGTTCATCAACAAGTGTCCGAGGTCCAATCACCTTCAGTCATTTCATCAACAATCTTCCCTCCATTATGAGGTCAGAAGTGGAAATGCTCAGCGCCATTTACAAGATTCTGAAGCAGTCGGTGTCCATACGCGGCAAGATCTGGACAATATTGTGGATCTTTGAAATTCTCTAACCCAGTGGATATGCCATCGTTGAATACATACAAAGCTGGGATAGCCAGATTTTTGGTCTCTCAAGGGATATGGGGAAAAGGCCAGAGAGGGGAGTTGAAAGAAACAAAACGGCTGTATGGGATGGTGGAGCAGACTTGATGCGCCGTATGGACTATTCTTGCTCCTATTCCTTGTGCTGTGTTCTTGTAGGAGAACAAGTGACAGCACTATCAGACAGAAGGATCTGCAAGGTTGATTCAGAGGTTTCACAAAGGAACAGCTGCTGCTGGACAGCAGGATGACAGAGATGGAATTTAAATAGAATGATGTTTAGTAGCTGTAATAGTTAATTACAGAGTTTATGAACAAGATAGATGATATCAGGTGTGAAGCACAGAATTTTTTTCATTTGTAAAGCAGTTGAATGGGAATAGCACGATTGAAGTATCAGAGTTGACAAATGAAAGAGAGGTACAAGACCTTCCATGCCATCTAGAATATCAAGTACTTTACTGGCATAGATAGAAGCTTCAGAAATGTGAACGTTGCAGTTAGAGTAGGTAAGATCAGCATAGAATTCCTCACTTGATTGACTGGCAGTTCTAAACAATATATGACTGCTAAAACAGTGCAATTTATTACTGAGTTCTCTATGACATGTTCATACAAAGTAGCTACAAGGAGAACACAGTGATAGAAAGGATTGGATGCAGCTAAAGGGCTTTAAGATTTGCTGAATACCCAGGCCAATCAGGAATATAAATAGACTGATGAGTTCAGGTCATTCGAAATAGAAAGGATTCAGCAATATTATTGCCTTGATCAGAGCAGTAGCTCAATTTTGCTTCATAAAAAGGTATGGAGAATCAAATGTTACGAGAGTAAAGGATGAAAATATATTTCTTAGATGCACTATATTTTAGTCAATCAAAATTAATGTGAGTAGTGTTAATTGTAGATAGAGTTCAATTATACACGAGTTGTGGGCATTAACTTGAGCCTCCAATAAAAAGGCACAGTCATACCAGCCTAAAGCAAACTCAAGCCTGGATGGGAGGCCACAGGGGAATACCAGGCACTGTAGGCTTCTTCAAAGGATGTATAAATAGACACGAGCCGAAACTGTGGTTGTTGGGTTAGGAGGTATATGCTTGTGACATGTAACTCTAAATAAATGTCAAAGTGTGTAAAGATTGGCTTCAGTTCTATCCTTCACCAACTGGCTTTCTGGAACAGAAAATAGTGATGGAAGGATGCCTAGCTGAGTCAAAAGGGCACTATAAAGCTAACAAGATGCCCAAGTGATATGACAGACAGGTGACTAGAGAAGGAAAATTAGTGAACTGTGCTACAAGGCAATGCTAAGAACATTGGAAGTACAAGTTAAAATTTTAAAACCAAGTAGGTTGTATTCAGAAAATCTTTCATCATGTTTATGGAGAGAAGCAAAAGCAACCACAAGGGAACATGACAGTAAAAGTCTAGTAAGATAAAGCTGGCAGAACTCGTGTGTCACCTAACTTCAGTCCTTATGGTGATCCCAGCAATAAATGCATGATTAAAAAGATCTTTACACAGTTCTCAAATTTCAGTGCAGGATTTTTACCTGCTCGATGGAGCAACTCTCAAAGTGAGAAACACATTCATTGGTTAACCGAGTAGAGCCAGAGATGACCACAGTACTCCCTTAGAAAAACAGCCCTCGAAGATATCTTTTTATTATATGTTCACAGAATGCAGGTGTCACTGACAAGGTCAGCATTTATTGCTCATCACGAATTGCGTTCACGGTGGTGATGCTGAATTGACTTCTTGAATCATTGAAGTTATGGAGGGGGGGGTGCGCTATTAAGTAGGGAGTTCTTGGATTTTCAGCTCGCAATGACATAGGAACAGTGCACATATTTCCAAGTCAGGACAGTGTGTGGTTGTTAGGTGATAAAGATCACATTTAAATGGGGCTGTTGAAGACTTGGTGAAATGCAGTTTGTGGATGATCCATCAGCCATTGCTGAAGGATAGTGCCAATTTTTTTTTTAAAAAGGTGATTGGGACCTGGTCCAATTTCTGATCAGCAATGGGCTCAGAAAAAAAAAATCATCAATGATAATTCAGATGCTGAAACAGAATCTGTTTTTTGCTTTCTCTCCCTACAATCCCAAGTGCAATTAAAATATTAAGCTTTATCCATTAGCTGAAAACAACCCGTTATCACTAAAAGCTCTGCCATGTAATAATTGGCTGTATTAGATTTTTGCTTGTCAGTACACAGTCTAATTTCATCTCCACACTTAAGTGAAATTCTGGGCAACTTTAAAAAAAATTGCAGGAAGAATTTCCATAACTGTGGTTATTTAACACCAGAGTCAGTACTTAATTATTGATGCCCATTTATACCTTTTAAAAATCATTGCCAGGGAACAGATCATATATATCCACACACATTGTTAAATAAAGGTCATTGTGAAATGAAAAAGGGTGAACACAATTCAATCCCACAAAAGGGCAAAGACTTACCAGCTTTCTAGCTGAAGACAAGGAAATAAAATCCACTATTGGCTGGTAAACAAAAAAAAAGAAAATGTGCTGTCTGTAGGATTTATGGTAATGTTTAAGTCAAGCTAAGGTAGCTACACTCAAAACTTGCAATAATCAGTCAGATGAATAAAAACAGTAAAGTGTGTAAAACCAGAATGAAGTACCTTATGAAAACCAGACTTGCCTTGTCTGACAGTGAGGGAGTGGCCCAACTCCAAATCCTGACAGTCCTTGGGACTTTCCACACATGCACAATTCAGTCTTATGTTTCAGGCTCAGGACAGGCCCAGCATGCCTGCAAAAATGTGAAAAACTAGGCCATGTGACCCAGAAGCAGGGTGCCATATCAAAGAGGAGTCCAGGTCGGTGACTGGAAAAGGGAACAGAGAGGGGGGTCCCAGTTAAGGAGAAAGGGGCTCCAAGCAGAAAAGGGGCTGCAGTTGGCAGGCTTTAATTAACGGAGGCTCAGGAAAAGCCCTGAAGATCCAAGGCGACAGCAGAAGATTGTTGACTCCTGCTGTTGACTGTTGGGGTGAAGGGGCAATAGAATTTTGCTCGGCATAGCCAAAGAGCTGAACTGATGCTTATTGGTGCTCAAGTTCATACTCAGGAATTCAGGGACAAGATCTTTGAAGGTCAAGACTTGAATCCCTTACAAGAATTTCAATGGGATTGGGTGACTCCATGTTGACGGATTTCTAGGTGGGTTATTGAAAAATCTGTGGAATCGGTTTTGGTTGCATCTGCCATTTATTGTGCGATGTGTTTGGCCACATATTGCCTGTTAATTCTGAATCATAACTCCCTCATGCAGGAGGCCGCCATTCAGCCCATCGAACCTGCACCAACAACAATCCCACCCAGGCCCTATCCCCGCAACTCCACGTACTTACCCTTCTAATCCCCCTGATACTCCAGGGCAATTTAGCATGGCCAATCCACCTAACCCACACATCTTTGGACTGTGAGGGGAAACCGGAGCACCCGGAGGAAACCACACAGACACAGGGAGAATGTGCAAACTCCACACAGACAGTGACCCAAGCTGGGAATCGAACCCATGTCCCTGGCACTGTGAGGCAGCAGTGCTAACCACTGTGCCATGCTGAATGTTAGAGTACAAGATAAATATTGTAAATTGTTTCATCTTTCTGACCTTGTAAAGTTCGCTTTTGCTTTGTTAAAAATCAGTGGAACCTTCTGGCTTTATTCACTTAGCAAGTGTCTTGAATCTCAAACTTGGTCCAATTTAAACAAAAGGCTATTGGTCCCTTACTGGATTGTACCAAACATTTAAGGATCTGGTCCAGAATCATAGCAAGTATCCCATATAAAAACAAAATACAATGAATTTGACCAATCTCAAGACAAAATATACAAAAAATCTATAGACCTGACAAAGTCAACATGGTGGAATTGGACAGCAAGTCAATCAGCATCCGATGTAAAAAGAAATCAAGTCCATTACTCTGATAAAGATTTCTTACTCAAAACGTTAACTTTCCTTTTCCATCACATATAGAGAGTGACCCATCAACATTGTTCTAATACAAATGGGCAGCCAAGGGAAAAACACTAATTTGATTATAGGTCATTGCTGAAATATGTCTGAAGATTCTGCTTGATAGTCAAGAATAGCAATATAATTTCTGTGATCTAGGCTTCAAGAGGAATTTGCATATTTGAGATTTTACAGAAGGATGACATAGATAGTTCCAAGCTTTTTCCCAGGGTGGAAGAGTCAATTACCAGGGGGCATAGGTTTAAGGGGCAAGGTTTAAAGGAGATGTACGAGGCAGTTTTTTTTTTTTACACAGAGTAGTGGGTGCCTGGGGAGGTAGTGGAAGCGGATACGGTAGTGACTTTTAAGGAGAGTCTTGACAAGTACATGAATAGGATGGGAATAGAGGGATATGGTCCCCGGAACGGTAGGGGGGTTTTAGTTAAGTCGGGCTGCATGGGCGGTGCAGGCTTGGAGGGCCGAAGGGCCTGTTCCTGTGCTGTAATTTTCTTTGTTCTTATTTAAGGATTGCATTTATTATGCAGGACACAAAAAACTGAACTTGTGTTCACGAAAGAACAAAGAGAAGTGGAATATAATCTAGATATCAGAAATGAGAAATACAGATAACAAGGGTAAACTGAATTTGGACTGTGCTCATTTAACTAGAATATAAGCAGAGAAAATCACCTATGCTTACATCAACTAAACTGATTTGATTACCCACCCCCCCTAACAATAAATAGATATTTTGAGAATAAACATACATGATGGCAGCACAGTGGTTAGCACTGCTGCCTCACAGCACCAGGGAACTGGGTTCAATTCCCGGCTTGGGTCACTGTCTGTGTGGAGTTTGCACGTTCTCCCCATGTCTGCGTGGGTTTCCTCCCACAGTCCAAAGATGTGCGTGTTAGGTGGATTGGCCATGCTAAATTGCTCCTTGGTTTCAGGGGGACTAGCTAGGGTAAATGCATAGGGTTATGGGGATAGGGCCTGGGTGGGATTGTGGTCAGTGCAGACTCAATGAGCCAAATGGCTTCATCATAGAAACCCTACAGTGCAGAAACAGGCCATTTGGCCCATCGAGTCTGCACCAACCACAATCCCACACAGGCCCTACCCCCATAAATCTACAAATTTACCTGCTAATCCCTCTAACCTATGCATCTCAGGACACTAGGGGGCAATTTTTAGCATGGCCATTACTTCCTTCTGCACTGTAGGGATTCTATGATCTTGTGCCATTTGGTCAGAGCTATACAAAAGTTTGTATGCTTGGATTGATATCCTAAAGGCTGGCTATATTTGATTTTTTTTCAACTCATTAAACGACCAATAAAATGACTATCATAAGGACTTTTGAATATGCCGTGTGAATACGAATTCTAAGTGGTTTAGTGTCACCCCACCCCAATGTCCTGACATGGACCTTCAGAAGGCAAGTACTTACAAATTTTACAATATATGGCACAAAAGCAGCCAAGCATTTTTACCTTTCAGGGATTTGCAACTCACTGTTCAGTTTTTTCCTTCTCCATATGTCCCAGTCAAAGCTAAGTTATTTCTGCATTGTAGGCTTACTCATTATTCAAGTACAAATTTCTAGGTGTGTCACTGTGAAGGCCTACAAGTTTCAGAAACCATGGCCTGCTCTGCTAATGACGGCACAAACTGCAATGCAGTATTCAACTGAACTTAATACTACACCTGAGATATGGCAAATTCTGAATGTGCAAGAGTGCAGGTTATTAAAAATTAAATGAGTAAAATATTATACAAGGCATTGAAAGCAAATGTGCTACAACATGAGATACTGGAATAATATCCTATTCCAACAAATACCAAACTTATGGTAGATACAATAAATGGATATGCATCCTACTCTTCCTCCCTCCGCAAATTTCAAAATGGGAAAATATATTTTAAGTGTAAAGTCTATTTCAGGCACGAGAAAATCATGAAACTGCCACTTCAACTGCATGCGTAGATATATGGAAGAAAGGTATGTAGATATACATCATGTTGGCCTCATGATGTCCTAAAGTAATATACAGCCAATAACTAATTCTGAAATGCAAACACGGTTGTTTTCAAGAGGAGTTTTTCAGTGTAGCATCCTAGGCTGAACTATCTTCAGCTGATTTAACAATGAACTTCCCCTCAAGAAGTGGGGTTATTATTGACTGATGAATGTATGATTTTCAACTCAATTTCATACCCTTCGGTAACTTCACCCTTGCTGGGAGCAAGACCTGGAAAGCATCTATTATTGTATCGAATATTTGCAAGTAACAACGGAGACAAGTAATGCCCACCTCCACAAGACAAAGCCTAACTACCTCTCCTTGAAATTTAATGGTACTTTCCAACAACTAGTGGAAAGGCAAAGAGGAACAAATACGTGAGAAAATTAGAGAGGAGCAAAAACTAGAGTGATAATAGGGGATTTTAATCACCTCAATACATACTGGGACAGGAACTGTGTAAAAGGGCAAAGAGGAGAAAGAAAGAATTTCTGAAGTGCGTTTAGGCAATTTTTTTAGATCAGTAGGTTTCTGCCCCATTAAAGGAACAATGCATTGCTGAATCTGGCTCCTGAGAATGAGGTGAGGCACATGGATCAAGTGTCAGGAAGCATTTTAGGAACTATGATCCAATACTATATGGTTGAGGTTAGTTATGGAATAGAACAAGGAGCAATCCAGTATAAAAATACTGGAGTTGGCGGAGGCGAGGATGTACCTGGCCCTGGTAAATTGGAATCAAAATCATTGTCGGGCAAAACTGTAGCCAACTATGGATCATCTTTAAATATTAGATAGTTCTCGTACACAATGGGGGAGGGGGGCTGGAGAAAAGATGGGTAACAAGAGATAAGAGTCAAATGAAAGGAGGAGGATGTAGGTGTCAAGCTAATAGTACAATGGGGAAACTAAACGCAGACTCAGAGACCGTTTTCCACCTTCACTCAGTCCGCAAGCATTATCCCAAGCTGTCGCTTGCTATTTCAATTCACCATCTTGCTCTCATGATGCTCACGTTTCTGTCCACAACTTGCTACAATGTTCCAGTTAAGGTCAACACAAGCTAGAGAACAGCATCTCATCCTCAGTTTAGACACTTCAGAAACTTCTGGACTCAACATCGAGTTCAACTACAGACCATGAACTCGGCCCTCCATTTACATCGAGTAAGTAAGGGGTGGAAATTGTGGAGGACATTGATTTCCAATCCTTCTTGGATATAGAGATGGTGCTGGAGAATAGCAAAGGTTACACCCTTGTAAAGGTAAAACTAACATCTACAGTGGAAAGAAAGGCAATTAGAGATAAAATTAACAGGCACTTGAACAAGTGTGAATTATTTAAAAGCCAGCACAAGTTCACTGAATCATATTTAACTAATTTGCTTCAGTTTGTTTTGGCAAGACAAGAGAGGGAGTTGATTACAGTAATGCGGTTGATGTGATATGCATGAATTTCCAAAAGGCATTTGATAAAGTGCCATATAACAGTCTTGTTAATGAAGTTGAGCCCATGGATATAACAGAAACTGAACAGGAGGAGAATGATAGAATTCCAAAAGCAAATAGACAGACTGATGATGGGGAAACATGTGGCAGAAAATATTTAATGCAGAGAAGTGCAAAGTGACTAATTTTGGTAGAAAGACTGAGGAGAGGCAATGTAAAATAAAGCATACAATTCTAAAGAGGGTGCAAAATGAAGAGGCCTAGAAGTATATGTGCCAAAACCATTGATAGTGACATGAGGTAGTGGTTAAAAAGGCATGCTAGATCCCAGGTCTAACAAATAGAGGCCTACAGCAGCAAGAGAAGCAAGGAGGTTATGACAAACCTTCATAAAATACAGGTCTGGCCTCAGCAGGAGTAATGTGTCCAGTTCTTGACACCACAATTTAGGAATGATGTGAAAGCTTTAGAGAGGGTGCCAAAAGGATTGAAGTCCCTCATTCCTGGAACCAGTTGTGTGGACAGATTGGAGACTCTGGGGAGTTGTTCTCCTTTGGGAAGGCAAGGTTGAGAAATGATTTGCTAGCGATGTTCAAAGATCACAGGGTGGGGTCTAAGCAGAGCAGGTACAGAGAAACACCTCTCATTGTTAGAAATGCTAAGATCCAGAGAACACTGATTTCAGATGAATGGCAGAATTACCAACAGTGATAAGAAAATAAACCTTTTTTTAAACGTGGCAAACGATCAGAACATAGAACTCAATGCCTGAGCAATGGAGGCAGATTCGCCCTTGGCTTTCGAAAGGAAAAGGGGGCAGTGGGGTTTAGTTGGAGCTAGCTGAATTGCTCCTGTGGAGAGCCAGCGTGCTCATGACGAGCTGACTGGCCTCCTCCTGTGCTGTAACCATGCAGAAGTAGACCATTTTGGCCCTTAGGTCTGCTTCACCATTATGATAACTGACCTTGGACTTCAACATGCCTGGAAGCATAAAACACAGGATGCTGTTATCAATAGAGGCATAAAGTACAAAAAGTGAGGAAGTTGTGTGAAAACCTGTATAAAACACTGGATGCTGGAGTACTGCAGGCAGATTTTGGCACCACACTCCAGGGAGGATGTGAAAGCATTACAGGATGCAAATAAATTCACAAGAATAATACCAGTGATGATGAACTTCAGCTGTGTCGAGCTCGGAGAAGTTGCAATTCATCTCCTTGGACAGGAAAAGGTTGAGGGGTATTTTGAATATCTCGAAGTTGATAGAGATATTGAAAATCATGAGGGGCTTGGACAGAATAAAAAGGGAGCAGCAGTTCCATTGGTGCAAGGATTTTTAAAAAGATTTTTTTCTTCAAATCAAGGACCAGAAGTCACAGATTTAAGATAATTGGCAACATAAGCAATGGCGATATGAAAAAAAAACTTTTACATAACGAATACTTAGGACCTGGAATGTACCACCTGAATGTGTGGTTGCAGCAGATTCAACTGAGTATTTAAAAGGGAATTGGATTATCTGAAAAGGAAGAACATACAGGGAGAAAGCGGGGGAATGGCACCAGGTGAATTGTTCCTTCAGGGAGTCAGCACAGACGAATGGTCTTCATCTGTGTTGTAACTATTCTATGATTATATGCTATTAATGAATCAGCCACCATCACCATCCCAGCAAATCACAACCAAGCAGAAACTCAACCTGCCATATAAATGCCTTGGTTATTAAAGCCTCCTAACACCTCCAAAAAAAAAATTAAGTCAGGAATGAGATTAAATACTTTCCACTTGCCCTAATGCATGCAACTGTAAAAACACTCGAAGTTCCCCCCACCATAAGCTTACCATCTAGAAAGTCACAAGGGCTTCTTTGGCTGCATTGCCACAATATGCAAAGGGGTGCAAGGGAACACCATCACCTCCAAGCTCCTATTCAATTCTCACTATCCCAACTTGGGATATAGATTCATAGTTGCTACGTAAACATCTTGGAACTACTTAAACTGCATTGTGGAATACCTTCACCACGAGTGCAATGATGCAAGGAGATCTATTGACACCTCCTGAAGGGCATCCAGGATAGACAATAAATTGACAAGCAATGTCTATGTCCTAAGAATGAATGGGGGGGGGGGGGGGGGGAGCAGGAGTTGGGATTAAGGATTCAATTACAATTGCTAAACATGCTACATCGCAGTGAAATATGTCAATCATAATACCAATCAATTGGATCAAATTCTTAAACTAAAGGGGCGTCTGGCCAAATACATGAATAGGGGGATATAGTCCCCGGAAGGGTAGGGAGTTTTAGTTCAGTCGGGAAGCATGATCTGTGCAGGCTTGGAGGACCGAAGGGTCCGTCCGTTCCTGTGCTGTAATTTTCTTTGTTCTAAAATGACACAAGAAGCACAAGAAAAAAAAAAGCTCCAAAATATTTGGGAAAATAAAGCAAAGTCTTCAATAGTTAAATTGTAGATTTTCAGTAAATAGCAGCTAGCCCAAGAATTAGCTGCTTGGGAACTAAGAATTTCCAAAACTCTTGGCATTAAAATTAATAACTTGTGCAACGTACTGAAAAATTGAATACCACTCCAGGACTAATTTACTTATTGTAATTGTTAATTTAACATTAAATAAAAAGTCAAAAGTACTACTATACTTTTTATAAGCGTTGCTCAAAAATTCTGCATTCAAAATCCTTTTCACGTAGCAACTTCCTTCCTTCAAATGTATCGTGTCTGTGCAGTTTAAGTATTAATGGTGCATTTTTCTTGCATCTAGGGGAGGGGTAAAAGATGCTTTATTGCAAGTCTTTTCTATAAATTTACAAATATTCCTACAATGATCAAAGTCAAGTGTTTTTAGCTAGAACTGTTGGTTTAAATACAACAAATTTTAGAAGATTTAGCTCACTTGTGCCCATCTCCTTTATTTGCAAGACAATTTAAAATACCTCAAAGGTTATGATCAAAATTAATTTAATTTCATAAATCATTCTGTAATAGGATTGCACACAAACGTTTTGGAAGGTACAACTTGAGCATCATTTGTTTGTTGAGTAGGCATACAGCCCAGAGAATAAGTTCTACTCATCCTACTATGAGACAATTACCAAGATACAATTATCAAAAACTGAGACACAAATTTCAGTACCAAGGTCATGCAGAAAGTGCACAAAATATATGAGTGCATCCACTGGTGAAACTTCAGTTTTAGTAGCAGAGTGCTGGGAATTCTCCATTTCCCTTCAGCTTGCTGACTGCAATTAACATAACACATAGGGATTTTAATATTCATTCCAACCACCTGGTTCATTCTATCCCAGGCTATCAAGGAAATTTCAATTTATACAATAGAGCAGGAAAATCATCATCAAGTAAAAGATTTGCAGGCACAACATTATTCCATTCAAGGTGCATGTTCTCCAGCATGCAAACATATCTTCACAACTGAAGTCTATAGACAGCTTTGCTCCCCTTTTGAACTGAATAGGTGTGAGGTCATGCATTTGGGTCGCAAAAACGGGAAGGCGACTTATTATCTAAATGGGGAGAGACTTCAGGGTGCTCTGGTGCAGAGGAATCTGGGTTGTCCTCGTTCACGAGTCACAGAAAACTAGCATGCAGGTACAACAGATAATAAAGAAAGCGAATGGAATGTTGGCATTTATATCTAAAGGAATAGAATATAAAGGTAAGAACAAAGAACAAAGAACAATACAGCACAGGAACAGGCCCTTCGGCCCTCCAAGCCCGCGCCGCTCCCCGGTCCAGGATTGAATCCTGAATCCAGGATCCCTGCCCAATTTTCCAGCCTATCTACATCCTAATATCCTATCCACCGAGCTGTCCCTCACAGCTACGATGCTTTGTTCATCACAACCTATTAACTCACCCCCACCCCCCCATTCCAGACCATGTGATCTCCAGGGAGAGGCGAAAACCCAGAGTGAAAATCCCAGGGCCAATATGGGGAAAGAAAATCTGGGAAATTCCTCTCCGACCCCCTGAGGCGATCGAAACGAGTCCAGGAGATCACACTGGCCCTGATCAGAAAATGCTTCCCAACCCTATTCATTTCCACTTCTGCTTTACGAACACCATCTGAATTCCCTGCCCCCGAGACAGGTTCCCAACTATCCGCAGTCTCGCTCTGTACTGGCACCAGCAAGATGATCATAGAATGAAGCCTTGAAACGAGAAACAAAGAACAATTAGCCCGCGCTGCTCCCTGGTCCAAACTAGACCACTCTTTTGTATCCCTCCATTCCCACTCCGTTCATATAGCTGTCTAGATAAGTCTTAAACGTTCCCAGTGTGTCCGCCTCCACCACCTTGCCCGGCAACACATTCCAGGCCCCCACGACCCTCTGTGTAAAATATGTCCTTCTGATATCTGTGTGAAACCTCCCCCCCTTCACCTTGAACCTATGACCCCTCGTGAACGTCACCACCGACCCGGGGAAAAGCTTCCCACCGTTCACCCTATCTATGCCTTTCATAATTTTATACACCTCTATTAAGTCTCCCCTAATCCTCCGTCTTTCCAAGGAGAACAACCCCAGTTTACCCAATCTCTCCTCATAACCAAGCCCCTCCATACCAGGCAACATCCTGGTAAACCTCCTCTGTACTCTCTCCAAAGCCTCCACGTCCTTCTGGTGTGTGGCGACCAGAACTGGACGCAGTACTCCAAATGCGGCCGAACCAACGTTCTATACATCTGCAACATCAGACCCCAACTTTTATACTCTATGCCCCGTCCTATAAAGGCAAGCATGCCATATGCCTTCTTCACCACCTTCTCCACCTGTGACGTCACCTTCAAAGATCTGTGGACTTGCACACCCAGGTCCCTCTGCGTCTCTACACCCTTTATGGTTCTTCCATTTATCGTGTAGCTCCTCCCTACATTATTCCCACCAAAATGCATCACTTCGCATTTATCAGGATTGAACTCCATCTGCCATTTCCTTGCCCAAATTTCCAGCCTATCTATATCCTTCTGTAGCCTCTGACAATGTTCCTCACTATCTGCAAGTCCTGCCAGTTTTGTGTCGTCCGCAAACTTACTGATCACCCCAGTTACTCCTTCTTCCAGATCATTTATATAAATCACAAACAGCAGAGGTCCCAATACAGAGCCCTGCGGTACACCACTAGTCACAGGCCTCCAGCCGGAAAAAGACCCTTCCACTACCACCCTCTGTCTTCTATGACCAAGCCAGTTCTCCACCCATCTAGCCACCTCCCCCTTTATCCCATGAGATCCAACCTTTTTCACTAGCCTACCATGAGGGACTTTGTCAAACGCTTTACTAAAGTCCATACAGACCACATCCACGGCCCTTCCTTCGTCAACCATTCTGGTCACTACTTCAAAAAACACCACCAGGTTAGTGAGGCATGACCTCCCTCTCACAAAACCATGCTGACTATCGTTAATGAGTTTATTCCTTTCTAAATGCGCATACATCCTATCTCTAAGAATCTTCTCCAACAACTTCCCCACCACGGACGTCAAGCTCACCGGCCTATAATTACCCGGGTTATCCTTCCTACCCTTCTTAAATAACGGGACCACATTGGCTATCCTCCAATCCTCTGGGACCTCACCTGCGTCCAGTGACGAGACAAAGATTTGCGTCAGAGGCCCAACGATTTCACCTCTCGTCTCCCTGAGCAGCCTTGGATAGATTCCATCAGGCCGTGGGGATTTGTCAGTCTTTATATTCTCTAACAAACCTAACACTTCCTCCTTTGTAATGGAGATTTTCTCCAACGGTTCAACACTCCCCTCAGAGACACTCCCAGTCAACACATCCCTCTCCTTTGTGAATACCGACGCAAAGTATTCATTTAGGATCTCCCCTACTTCTTTGGGCTCCAAGCATAAGTCCCCACTTTTGTCCCTGAGGCGCCCGATTTTTTCCCTAACAACCCTTTTGTTCCTAACGTATGAATAAAATGCCTTGTGATTCTCCTTAATCCTGTCTGCCAAGAACATTTCGTGACCCCTTTTTGCTCTTCTAATTCCCCATTTGAGTACTTTCCTACTTTCTTTGTACTCCTCCAGAGCTCCCTCCGTTTTTAGCTGCTTGGACCTAACATACGCCTCTCTTTTCTTTTTGACCAGTCCCTCAATTTCCCTGGTTATCCACGGTTCTCTAACCCTACCCTTCCTATCCTTCTTTTTTACAGGCACATGCTTGTCCTGTAGCCCTAACAACAGTTCCTTAAAAGACTGCCACATACCAGATGTGGATTTACCCTCAAACAGCCTCTCCCAATCAAGAGCTGCCAATTTCTGCCTGATCCCAATAAAGTTAGCCTTCCCCCAATCCAAGTAAGGAAGTATTGTTGTAACTATACAAGGCAATGGTGAGGCTGCACCTGGAGTATTGTGCATAGTTTTGGTCCCTGTATTTGAGGAAAGATGTAGTGGCATTGGAGGCAGTTCAGAGGAGGTTCACTAGATTGATTCCAGAGATGAGGGGTTTGTCATATGAAGAGAGATTGAGCTGTTTAGGCCTGTACTCTATGGAATTTAGAAGAATGAGAGGAGATCAAATGGAGGTATACAAGATGATAAAAGATATGGATAAAGTAGACATGGAGCGGATGCTTCCTCTTGTGGGGCATTCTAGGACAAGAGGTCATAGTCTTTGGATAAGGGGTGGCAAATTTAAAACAGAGTTGAGGAGAAACTACTTCTCCCAAAGGGTTGTGAATCTGTGGAATGCGTTACCCCAAAGTGCGGTGGATGCTGGGACAGTGAGTAAATTTGAGGAGGAGTTAGACAGATTTTTAGGTGGTAATGAGTTGAAGGGTTATGGGGAGAAGACAGGAAAATGGGGATGAGGAGCATATCAGCTATGATCGAATGGTGGAGCGGACACGATGGGCCGAGTGGCTTAATTCTGCTCCGAAATCTTATGAACTTGCAATTAATTCCTTGTCAGATTTTGGCATTCATTTCATAGTTATTTCTAAAAGAATACCAGTTCACCACATCTAGGCATCATCACTAAAGGAGGAAAATGAGGTGAAATTAAAAGTGTAAACGAGAAACCAGACAAAGAGTTTCATTATTTGAGTTAAGAAAATGCTTCTCTAGTGGACTTGATGTGGGTTCAGGATTAATCGGCTATTCTAGTTTTATCCATCATGATGCACAGCAAGCTAAATCTGAAAGTTGTTGTTACATTTAGCATAAATTTATGACTGATTCCAATATTTCCACATTGAGAAAATAAAGAGTCTTAAGCAGTGAAACAAAATGCGCAGTTTCAATATCTCAACCACAAGATACTGTTTACAGTATCAAGAAGAAAGATTGCTAATTTAAATACAAGAGATTAAAAGGCACTCTTCATTTTAACAAGAGAAAGGCCATTAAAACAAAGACAACTTTACAGATATAAAAAGGTTGCAATCAGATTCTCCAGGGCATTGCTTCATTTCTCTATTCTCTAGCATTTCTTTATTAAAATTTCCAAGACCAATGTTCTATTATGTGCAACTATCATTTCAGTTCATCTCCCAAAGCATTTATGAAAGCAAAAATGTGAAGTTTTCTGTTGTTGGTCAGCATTCTGCACACAAATGTGAAATTTCCAGTAGAGTCAAAATTTTGTTATTGTGGACATTAATCTGTGGCTTTGTTGGGTGGGAAATCAATTTACTTGTAAAGAAGTTGCTGAATAATATTACTGGGGAATTCCTTGATCCATCGAGAGTTGTGCAAAACACAATGGAAATTCACTTATTGCTACCTTTAGCAAAGACTGAAAAGGCTTAAAAATGGAAATAAAGTTAGGCACGTGTATGTACCAAAAGGCTGTTCTCGTCTCCCTCAACACCCGCAAAAAAAACTTACACTTTTCAAACCGATGTTTAGAAGAATGAAGCATCCACAAACTTGGCAACTGTACAGTTCAAACAGAACAAAATTAAATGCTGAAGTTTACTGACTACTTTTGACTTTAAAATTCATCTTTCTTAGCTTCTTCAGATACCTGCCTTGGTCAAAACAAAGTCATGATGTGGAGATGCCGGCGATGGACTGGGGTGAACACAGTAAGAGTTTTAACAACACCAGATTAAAGTCCAACAGGTTTATTTGGTAGCAAATACCATAAGCTTTCAGAGCGCTGCTCCTTCGTCAGAAGTCAAAACAAAGTCCCCAGATCTTTGTTCCAGCTGTTTCACCAGCCAGTAGGTGCACAACGGAGGTCCAATATCAGACAGCCAGCTCACAGAACCTTTCTACACTCTAAATAGTGCACATTTCACACTTGTTTTGTGTCCATAATAATGGCAGGCTTGAGGTCAGAGTCTCATTGTATGCAGGACTGAAGATAAGTCAACTTTGCACCACTGCACACATGTTGCATCATTTCACATTATGCAGTTAGTCCAATTCATTTTACCATACTGAAAGTCTCAATATAGATGTAACTAATAGTTTTCATTTAGATGGAACAGGCGTTTGCACAGATAGATATAGAGTATATAATCCTCTAAATTACATTAAGCTTAGCATGTGGGCAAACTGGTGCAGTAGCTTAACACATTACATTTAAAATAAAATATAAACTCAAGTTATTTTCAGTATTTTGTAGTGTGAAGCATACCATGGCTAATTATATGTGATAAACTATTTGTACAACTTGTGAAACTGGTCAGACAATATACTTAAAAGCATGTACCTATGTGGTCTGCTGCAGTTTTATAAACATTGCAGCAGTTTTATAAATACTGTGTCACATCAAGAGCAATAAACTATGCTTTAGTTAACAGCAAAATGGTAGACTGCCTTTGGAAATGAAAGCTATGTCTGAGCTGGAAGGCTTTGGTTAACCACAAATATTCTCTCTCGTCTAGCTTAAACAGGGTACATATCACTACAGAACAGTGAGCCAGTTTTATTTCAATAAAACCTAGATGATAAAGCTGCGAAAGTTTGCTATTACATCCTTAAAGATAGATTAACTTGGACTGAGTTTGGTCATTGCTGGCATTTCCATGGTGTCAATTATTTATGTTTATGCTTGCCATTGCCCACTGAAATCAACTACATAGCACAGACTAGAGTAAACCAAGCAACCTTTGTGGTTTGCAATGGTTCAGTTACTGACTGGATGAACTTAAGTTGTTGGGAGTCAACTTGTAGTCAATGTTCTTCAGATCAATACCAGTGTGATAAATTCTTTTGACAACTGTCACACATAAATCACATACCTCAAATAAATAATAATACATCTTTACCAACTTCATTAGTAGGCATTATGTACGCATTATTTTCGTACAACAATAATTTCATAACTATGTACAATGCAAATCAGCTGCCATTTCTTGGCCGATCTTCCAAATACAAGTCACCTTGTCATCAGTAAAGAATACTTCTTCAGATCAATAATAAAGAACTTAAACAGCAAGATTCCCAAAATAGAAATTTGAAATTCCACTGGACAGTATCCCATCTTATCCAATTCGCTTTCTTCTACTCTCCTCCTGATTTTGATTACCAGCTAATGCTCAATCCATTAAGCTGTTTGGCTCTTAGCCCCATGAAGCACTAAGTTCTGGAAGTGGTATTATTTAATTGATATTTGCCCTACCTACAAGTGAGGTGGGCATATTGTTCCATCTAGTCAGGCCATTATGTAAATAGGGGGGAGAGTGAGTGTACTGAGTGCGGCATTTTGCTGCAATATATGGATCTAAAACCAGGACCCAAATCCATGATAAAGCATAGAACATAGAAACATAGCACAATACAGGCCCTTCAGCCCACAAAGTTGTGCCGAACATGTCCCTACCTTAGCGATTACTAGGATTACCTATAACCCTCTATCTTACCAAGTTCCGTGTACTTATCTAAAAGTCTCTTAAAATACCCTATCGAATCCACCTCCACCACCGTTGCTGGCAGCCCATTCCACACACCCACCATTCTCAGTGAAAAACTTACCCCGACATCTCCTCTGTACCTACTCCTCAGCACCTTAAACCTCTGTCCTCTTGTGGCAACCATTTCAGCCCTGGGAAAAAGCCTACGACTATCCACTCGATCAATACCTCTCAACATCTTATACACCTCTATCAGGTCACCCCCTCATCCTTCGTCTCTCCAAGGAGAAAAGGCCGAGCTCACTCAACCTGTCCTCATAAGGCATGCTCCCCAACCCAGGCAACATCCTTGTAAATCTCCTCTGCACCCTTTCTATGGCTTCCACATCCTTCCTGTAATGAGGAGGCCAGAACTGAGCACAGTACTCCAAGTGGGGTCTGACCAGGGTCCTATATAGCTGCAACATTATGTCACGACTCCTAAACTCAATTCCTTGATTGATGAAGGCCAGTACACCATACGCCTTCTTAACCACAGCCTCAACCTGCACAGCTGCTTTGAGCGTCCAATGAACTCGGACCCCAAGATCTTTCTGATCTTCCACACTGCCAAGAGTCCTACCATTAATATTATATTCTGCTATCCTATTTGACCTGCCAAAATGAACCACCTCACACTTATCTGGGTTGAACTCCATCTGCCACTTCTCCGCCCAGTCTTGAATCCTATCAATGTCTCGCTGCAACTTCTGACATCCCTCCATACTATCCACAACACCTCCAACCTTTGTGTCATCAGCAAACTTACCAACCCATCCCTCCACTTCCTCATCCAGGTCATTTATCAAAATCACAAAGAGTAAGGGTCCCAGAACAGATCCCTGGGACATTCCACTGGTGACCGACCGCCATGCAGAATATGACCCATCTATAACCACTCTTTGCCTTCTGTGGGCAAGCCAGTTCTGGATCCACAAAGCAATGTCCCCTTGGATCCCACGCCCCCTCACTTTCTCAATATGCCTTGCATGGGGGATCTTATCAAATGCCTTGCTGAAGTCCATATATACTACATCTACTGCTCTTCCTTCATCAATGTGTTTAGTCACATCCTCAAAAATTTCAATCAGGCTCGTAAGGCATGATCTACCTTTGACAAAGCCATGCTGACTATTCTTAATCATATTATACCTCTCCAAATGTTCATAAATCCTGCCTCTCAGGATCTTCTCCATCAACTTACCAACCACTGAGGTTAGACTCACTGGTCTATAATTTCCAGGGCTATCTCTACTCCGTTTCTTGAATAAAGGAACAGCATCCGCAATCCTCCGGAACCTCTCCCGTCTCCATTGATGATGCAAAGATAATCGCCAGAGGCTCAGCAATCTCCTCCCTCGCCTCCCACAGTAGCCTGGATTACATCTCATCTGGTCCCGGCGACTCATCTAACTTGATCCTTTTCAAAAGCTCCAACACATCCTCTTTCTTAATATCTACATGCTCAAGCTTTTCAATCTGTTGCAAGTCTGCACTACAACCACCAAGATCCTTTTTCATAATGAATACTTTACTTCAGTATTCACTAAGTACCTCTGCTATTTCTTGCGGTTCCATACAAACTTTCCCACCGTCACACTTAATAGGTCCTATTCCTTCACGTCTTATCCTCTTGCTCTTCACATACTTGTAGAATGCCTTGGGGTTTTCCTTAATCCTGCCTGCCAAGGCCTTCTCATGACCCCTCCTGGCTCTCCTAATTTCCTTCTTAACATCCTTCCTATTAGCCGTATACTCTTCTAGATCTCTCACATTACCTAGCTCCCTGAACCTTTTGTAAGCTTTTCTTTTCTTCTTGACTAGATTCATTACAGCCTTTGTATACCACAATTCCTGTAACCTACCATAACTTCCCTGTCTCATTGGAACGTTGCTATGCAGAACTCCAGACAAATATTCCCTGAAAATTTGCCACATTTCTTCCGTACATTTCCCTGAGAAAACCTCTTTCCAATTTAAGCCTCCAATTTCCTGCCCGAAAGCCTCATAATTCCCCTTACTCCAATTAAACATTTTTCTAACTTGTCTGATCCTATCTCTCGCCAATGCTATTGTAAAGGAGATAGAATTATGATCACTATCTCCAAAATGCTCTCCCACAGAGATCTGACGCCTGCCCAGGTTCATTTCCCAACACCAAATCAAGTACAGCCTCTCCTCTTGTAGGCTTCTCTACATACTGTGTCAAGTAACCCTCCTGGACACACCTAATAAACTCCTCCCCATCTACACCCCTTGCTCTCGGGAGATTCCAATCAATATTTGGGAAATTAAAATCTCCCATCACGACAATTCTGTTATTATTACACCTTAAGAAGTTTAACAACACCAGGTTAAAGTCCAACAGGTTTATTTGGTAGCAAAAGCCACACAAGCTTTCGAAGCTCTAAGCCCCTTCTTCAGGTGTCTGTTTCCCTATCTGCTCCTCAACATCCCTGTTACTATTGGGCGGCCTATGGAAAACACCCAGTAAAGTTATTGACCCCTTCCTGTTCCTAACCTCCACCCACAGAGACTCGGTAGACAATCCCTCCATGTTGTCCATCTTTTCTGCCGCCGTGACACTATCTCTGATCAACAGTGCCACTCCCCCACCTCTTTTGCCTCCCTCCCCTCTTTTGCCTCCCTCCCTGTCCCTTCTGAAACATCCGAAACCTGGCACTCGAAGTAACCTGTCAGTAACTTTCAGTCCTATCCCTGAGTCATCCAAGTCTCTGTAATGGCCACCACATCATATTTCCAAGTAGTGATCCACGCTCTAAGCTCATCCACTTTGTTCACAACACTCTCTGCGTTAAAATAGACACATCTCAAACCTTTGGTCTGAGCGCTCCCTTTCTCTATCACCTGCCTATCCTCCCTCTCACACTGTCGGCAAGCTTTCTTTATTTGTGAGCTAACCTCCTCTCTCCCAGTCACTTCAATTTGATTCCCACCCCCCCAACCATACTAGTTTAAACTCTCCCCAGTAGCCTTAGCAAACCTTCCCACCAGGATATTGGTCCCCCTAGGATTCAAGTGCAACCCGTCCTTATTGTACAGGTCACACCTGCCCCAAAAGAGGTCCCAATGATCCAGAAACCTGAATCCCTGCCCCTGCTCCAATCCCTCAGCCACGCATTTATCCTCCAACTCATTCCATTCCTACTCTCACTGTCGCATGGCACAGGCAGTAATCCTGAGATTACTACCTTTGCGGTCCTTCTTCTCAACTCCCTATATTCTCCTTTCAGGACTTCTTCCCTTTTCCTACCTATGTCATTGGTACCAATATTTACCACGACCTCTGGCTCTTCTCCCTCCCACTTCAGGATATCTTGGACGTGATCAGAAACATCCCGGATCCTGGCATCAGGGAGGCAAACTACCATCCGAGTTTCTTGTCTGCGTCCACAGAATTGCCTGTCCGACCCCCTCACTATAAAGTCCCCTATTACTACTCCCTTCCCCCTCCTTGCCCTACCCTGAGCTACAGGACCGGACTCTGTGCCGGAGGCACGGCCACTGTTGCTTCCCCCATGTAGGCTGTCCCCCCCCAACAGCACTCAAACAGGAGTACTTATTGTTAAGGGGCACAGCCACTGGGGTACTCTAGTACCTGACCTTTCCCTTTCCCCTTCCTAACCGTGACCCACTTGTCTGCCTCCCGTGGCCCTGGTGTGACCACCTGCCTGTAACTCCTCTCTATCACCTCCTCATTTTCCCTGACCAGACGAAGGTCATCGAGCTGCAGCTCCAGCTCCAGTTCCCTAACGTGGTCCCTTAGGAGCTGCAGCTCGACGCACCTGGCGCAGATATGGATGTCCGGGAAGCTAGGAGACTCCAGGAGACTAAAGCATGACTCAGGCAAGTCCATTGAGAAATCCCATGAGCAACCAACTCTTTATTTTGAGGCAGTTGATCAAGCTGTCACCCATCTACTCCCCACCCACCCCAGAACTTGTCTTTCATTCCCCAGTAAGTTCAAAGAAAAACACAATTGTCCTGTGCACAATGTTCATCTTCATAATAAGAAAACATGAATTGTCCTGTGAAGACTTAAGCCATCAGGTAATAGACCAACAATGCAGCAAAACGTGTCAGAGGCTGCAATATCATAGACCATGCATACGATACTTTGTCCAAGCTCCACAAATTTGAACTTCCACTTTGACCTAGCTGATCTCCCGATAAAAACAAATAGCTTCAACCATTAAACTACAAGCTGAGACACAGACACAGCAAAAATAATCAATGCACCCCTTCCTGAAAGCATTAACCAAAATACTGTATACAATAGTTATTTGTATACACGGTGGCACAGTGGTTAGCACTGCTGCCTCAGCGCCGGGGACCTGGGTTCAATTCCGGCCTTGGGTCACTGTCTGCGTGGAGTTTGCATGTTCTCCCAGTGTCTGCACGGGTTTCCTCCGGGTGCTCCAGTTTCCTCCCACAGTCCAAAGATGTGGGGGCTAAATTGCCTCTTAGCGTCAGGGAGATTATCAGGGTACATATGTGGGGTTATGGGGATACGGCCTGGATGGGATTGTGGTCAGTGCAGGCTTGAAGGGCCAAATGGCCTCCTTCTGCACTGTAGGGATTCTATGACTCCATGAATTATTTGCATGCAGGCATAAGAAAATGCATATCATTGACAATCCAAAAAGTTACTCACTGGAGAGCCTTCTGCAGCATTTTTGAAAAATTCCATCAAAATAAATTGGGGTTAAAAAAAAGTGCAATTCCCAAAAGGCACGAAACAAGCCAATTGACCAATATATTTCAGATTTAGAATTTTCCCTTCAGCAAAAAAAGATTGCTTGGGTTACTTTTTAAAAAGGAGATATATAAAAAGGCAAATTTAGCATCTCAAAGAATATTTGTCATGGGAAACAATTTAGCCTAATTTTGAAGTTAAAAAATAACCTAGGTGGTCTGTCAATGTATTGGCTGAAAAGAGTCAGAAATTCTTAAGCACTTGATGGATTAGTCTGTAGCATGTGCTAAAACAAAAAAAAACATTTGAAACAAATTATATTCCTCAACAGGGCTACTCCACACGCACAAACAATGAAAAGAAAATTATTGTATGCAAAATTCATCCGATTCATACTGGAGGTTTCCAGTAAAATCAACAAGGAAACCAATGCTCACATAAAGTTCACATAAAGTTCAATTAACATATGGATAAAGCTTGCAGAGTCAATGGTGGAAAATTCCCACACAATTTTCCACAGTGCTTGCTTTAATTAATTTTACAGGAAAAAGGGAGCATTTAAGAGGCGACTGTGACAGCCACAAAACTTGCCAAGTATTGTTAATTTGTAAAGAAGTATCCATTAAAAACTACACCGTTTGAGACACATTCACAATAGATGGTCAATTAGCCAAATGGGAATAAAATGATTAGGAAATAAAGTTACAAACGCGCAACAATCTTTCCATGCTATCTTTTATGTTTAAATGCTATATACAATTTTTAAAAAAAAATTAATCATTGGAGCACAATTCAGTCATTTAAATCGCTAGGCATTTGTTTTGTTCACTTTGCTCATTTCTTAACTGTATCTACCCACCTTGGTTCCATAATATTCAACATAACCTGGCATTCATCACTCAACATTTTTGAAATTGACACCCAACCCACCTGAGAAAAATCTGAGGCACACAGGACATCATGAAGTTGTCAAGGCCATTACAATGTAGAATAACTCACAAGCTGGTTGCTGCATCGCGTCAACAGTTAACAATATGCATTAAAGACAACAGTTTCAACTCTACTTCCAACTGATGGAAAATCCAGCTGAAATCAAAATGGCAAGTTAATTACTTCAACATTAAAGTAGATTCAAAGCGGTATATTGAAAGACTTTCACATTATAATAGCCCCAAAATAGTTATTTGGTCCCAGCATGGTGATACAAATCATGATGAATATATGTTTCATGTTCATATTTTGAGTAATATTTATGTCTGGGAGTTTAACTGCCAAAAATGGAATAAATGCAACTAAAACAGTTTGGAGTCCATTACGCTTAAATGGGTGAAAAGGGTTGGGACCATGTTGATTTAAGGGGTTAACAGCAAGAAAGGCAAAAGCTATAAAGTGGTACATGGGTTTACTTCAGCTTATGAAATTGTAATGGAAGTATAATTAGCTTGGAGGTCAGATTGAGGATAAACCAGAACAGGCTATGTTGTCATGGACATGGGTGGAGTTAAGATTTTTCTCTGGTTTCAATTTAGATTTGTGTTTGCTCAGGGAGTTAGTGTTCTGCAGGAGGGGAAGATGTTGGAAACTGAAAAAGGTGCAGCTGGCAGCAGGCTTCAGGCAGTTAGGGCTCATAAGTCGATGGGAAATGAGAAGGCTGCTGGTTCTATGCTGGAGGCAGTAGGCCTTACAGAAGCTCTCTAAGCCATGCATAGCTTAACGCAGACAGGAGACTGGAGTTCAGAGTGGGACACTGGTTAGCACAGATGCCTCTCAGCACCAGGGACCCAGGTTAGATTTCAGCCTTGGGTGACTGCCTGTGTGGAGTCTGCATGTTCTTCCAGTGTTTGCATGGGTTTCCCCCGGGTGCGCCGGTTTCGTCCCACAGTCCAAAGATGTGCAGGTTGGGTGGATTGGCCATGGTAAATGGGTGGTGTTATGGGGATAGGACTGGGGGAGGGCCGAGGTGGGATGCTCTTTGACAGTGTAGATTCAGCGGGCCAAATGGCCTCCTTCTGCACTGTCAGGATTCTATTCTAACTTACTGAAACTAGTAGTTGTGAAAAAGAATTGGAATTGTGCCAGTAATGGGGATGGCAGTGCAGTTTTATGAATCCCATGGAACACATTCTCGGGGGAAAAAAGATTGAACCAAGCAGTCACTGAGGCAGTCAGAGTCTGAGAGGTTTCTGAGGGAATTCAGAGGCTACATCTTCAAAAGTGAAAGAATTCAAAGCTCTTACGAAGGAGACAAGAGTTTTAACAAGGGGGACAGTGGTCACTGATGTCAGATTGCGTTGTTGAGAAATCCAAGGGATCTGTCTGGGTCATATCTGCCATTTAATGTGCAACGTGATTGTTCAATCACTGTTTGTCTCAATTCATATTTACCTCATGTGAATTCTGATTGTTGAGTACAGGATAGATATTGTAAATCGTTTTACTTTCCTCACTGTGTATTGCAAAATTTAAAACTGTGGAATCTTGTGGCTTTATTCTCCTCATGGGCAATGGGGTTTCAAACTTTACCTACTTCAAACAAAGTATTACTGGTCCATAACCTGGATTGTAACAAAATAAAGTACAACTCAGGTGCTAAAACAAGCAGACATGGGATTAATATCTAGCCATGGAACTAAACATAAGCAGAATTGAGGGGACTGGCCAAGGACAATGACTGAACATGGCAATATAAAATGGATTTTCAGTTCTAAGTATCCTGCATGTGTCCTTTCACCTTACTAACAAGTAGGTGCCTGTCATACAAATATTACAAAACTTTAGGACAAAAACTACTGAACACCATTGCTGGAAGTTCAGCTCTGAGGAAGGAATTCTTATTTAGGGTTCATTACCTGCAACCATATTTTAAGACCATAAGACCATAAGACATAGGAGCGGAAGTAAGGCCATTCGGCCCATCGAGTCCACTCCACCATTCAATCATGGTTGATTTCAACTCCATTTACCCGCTCTCTCCCCATAGCCCTTAATTCCTCGAGAAATCAAGAATTTATCAATTTCTGTCTTGAAGACGCTCAACGTCTCGGCCTCCACAGCCCTCTGTGGCAATGAATTCCACAGACCCACCACTCTCTGGCTGAAGAAATTTCTCCTCATCTCTGTTCTAAAGTGACTCCCTTTTATTCTAAGGCTGTGCCCCCGCGTCCTAGTCTCCCCTGTTAATGGAAACAACTTCCCTACGTCCATCCTATCTAAGCCGTTCATTATCTTGTAAGTTTCTATCAGATCTCCCCTCAACCTCCTAAACTCCAATGAATATAATCCCACGATCCTCAGACGTTCATCGTATGTCAGGCCTACCATTCCTGGGATCATCCGTGTGAATCTCCGCTGGACCCGCTCCAGTGCCAGTATGTCCTTCCTGAGGTGTGGGGCCCAAAATTGCTCACAGTACTCCAAATGGGGCCTAACCAGTGCTTTATAAAGCCTCAGAAGTACATCCCTGCTTTTGTATTCCAAGCCTCTTGAGATAAATGACAACATTACATTTGCTTTCTTAATTACGGACTCAACCTGCAAGTTTACCTTTAGAGAATCCTGGACTAGGACTCCCAAGTCCCTTTGCACTTTAGCATTATGAATTTTGTCACCGTTTAGAAAATAGTCCATGCCTCTATTCTTTTTTCCAAAGTGTACGACCTCGCACTTGCCCACGTTGAATTTCATCAGCCACTTCTTGGACCACTCTCCTAAACTGTCTAAATCTTTCTGCAGCCTCCCCACCTCCTCAATACTACCTGCCCCTCCACCTATCTTTGTATCATCGGCAAACTTGGCCAGAATGCTCCCAGTCCCGTCATCTAGATCGTTAATATATAAAGAGAACAGCTGTGGCCCCAACACTGAACCCTGCGGGACACCACTTGTCACCGGTTGCCATTCTGAGAAAGAACCTTTTATCCCAACTCTCTGCCTTCTGTCTGACAGCCAATCGTCAATCCATGTTAGTACCTTGCCTCGAATACCATGGGCCCTTATTTTACTCAGCAGTCTCCCGTGAGGCACCTTGTCAAAGGCCTTTTGGAAGTCAAGATAGATAACATCCATTGGCTCTCCTTGGTCTAACCTATTTGTTATCTCTTCAAAGAACTCTAACAGGTTTGTCAGGCACGACCTCCCCTTACTAAATCCATGCTGACTTGTCTTAATCCGACCCTGCACTTCCAAGAATTTAGAAATCTCATCCTTAACGATGGATTCTAGAATTTTGCCAACAACTGAGGTTAGGCTAATTGGCCTATAATTTTCCATCTTTTTTCTTGTTCCCTTCTTGAACAGTGGGGTTACAACAGCGATTTTCCAATCCTCTGGGACTTTCCCTGACTCCAGTGACTTTTGAAAGATCATAACTAACGCCTCCACTATTTCTTCAGCTATCTCCTTTAGAACTCTAGGATGTAGCCCATCTGGGCCCGGAGATTTATCAATTTTCAGACCTTTTAGTTTCTCTAGCACTTTCTCCTTTGTGATGGCAACCATATTCAACTCTGCCCCCTGACTTTCCTGAATTGTTGGGATATTACTCATGTCTTCTACTGTGAAGACTGACGCAAAGTACTTATTAAGTTCCTCAGCTATTTCCTTGTCTCCCATCACTAGATTACCAGCGTCATTTTGGAGCGGCCCAATGTCTACTTTTGCCTCCCGTTTGTTTTTAATGTATTTAAAGAAACTTTTACTATCATTCCTAATGTTACTGGCTAGCCTACCTTCATATTTGATCCTCTCCTTCCTTATTTCTCTCTTTGTTATCCTCTGTTTGTTTTTATAGCCTTCCCAATCTTCTGACTTCCCACTACTCTTTGCCACATTATAGGCTCTCTCTTTTGCCTTGATGCATTCCCTGACTTCCTTTGTCAGCCATGGCTGCCTAATCCCCCCTCTGATAACCTTTCTTTTGTTTGGGATGAACCTCTGCACTGTGTCCTCAATTACTCCCAGAAACTCCTGCCATTGCTGTTCTACTGTCTTTCCCATTAGGCTCTGCTTCCAGTCGATTTTTGTCAGTTCCTCCCTCATGCGCCTGTAATTACCTTTATTTAACTGTAGAACCTTCACATCTGATTCTGCCTTCCTTCTTTCAAATTGCAGACTGAATTCTACCATATTATGATCACTGCTTCCTAAGTGTTCCCTTACTTTAAGATCTTTTATCACGTCTGGCTCATTACATAACACTAAGTCCAGAATAGCCTGTTCCCTCGTGGGCTCCATCACAAGCTGTTCCAAAAAGCCATCCTGTAAACATTCAATGAATTCCCTTTCTTTGGGTCCACTGGCAACATTATTTACCCAGTCCACCTGCATATTGAAATCCCCCATGATCACTGTGACCTTGCCTTTCTGACATGCCCTTTCTATTTCGTGGTGCATTTTGTGCCCCTGGTCCTGACCACTGTCAGGAGGCCTGTACATAACTCCCATTATGGTTTTTTTGCCTTTGTGGTTCCTCAACTCTACCCACACAGACTCCACATCGTCTGACCCTATGTCGTTTAGTGCTATTGATTTAATTTCATTTCTAATTAACAAGGCAACCCCGCCCCCTCTACCCACCCCTCTGTCTTTTCGATAGGTTGTGAATCCCTGGATGTTTAACTGCCAGTCCTGAACCCCCTGCAACCACGTCTCTGTGATGCCTACCACATCATACCTGCCAGTCACAATCTGGGCCACAAGCTCATCTATCTTGTTCCGGACACTGCGGGCATTTAAATATAGCACCTTTAATTCCCTATTGACCGTCCCTTTTTGTTTTCGTAGTGTGGTGGACCTTGGTCTACTGAGCCTTTCCAGACACTGTGTCATATTTTGTGAGATGGGGACTATCGTAACCTCTCCTGAGTGCTGTCTTTTCGTGATTTTTTGTAATCCTAAGCAGCTACGCTTCCCACTGATTCCTTCACCTCTTGGTTCCCTGACTTTCCCTTCCCCCCCAATCTCTAGTTTAAAGTCCTATTGACCACCCCATTTACTCTCTTCGCCAGAACACTGATCCCAGCTCGGTCCAGGTGGAGACCATCCCAACGGTATAGGTCCCCCCTGCCCCAAAACTGATGCCAGTGTCCCATGAAAAAGAACCCTTCTTTCCCACACCACTCTTTCAGCCACGTGTTTTGTAGAGAAGCAAGTGTTAATGTAAAATCTCCATATGCCCAATTGATAAGTAAAATGGTTACAAGAAATGTGTTCGTTATCTACCGTTTAAATCCCTTCAAGACCTTACCCCTCTCCACCTCTAGTACTACTTCCTCCAGCCAACAATCCTCCATCATTCTCCTTGGGTCTCATGCATCTCTCACTCTGTTCACCTCACCAGTGGAGGACACGCCTTCAGCAATCTAGGCCTTCGACTCTCGAATTCCCTCCTTACACGTTTCCATGACTCAAAGCTCCTTCTTAAAATCCAGTCTTGGCCAAGCTTTAATTATCCTTCCTAATATCTCCTTCTTTGGCTTGAAATCAATTTTTATCTGATTATGCTTCTGAAAAGTGCTTTAGAAAACATCCCATGTTAAAAGGTCCTAAATAAATACCAATTAGTGGGTAAGATTTTACGACAATATTAATGGTGAAGCCAACAGCACTCACCATTATTGTGCTAATCAGAGAAATTCACAAATCCAGTAGCATCTGTCAGAAATGCCCCTTTTCTTCCTCCGAACGCTATGTGAAAATTGCATCTTGCTGTCTGACACGTAATGAACGATGTCAAGTTTCAGTATCTGCCAAAGAAAGTGATGGAACTTGCCCATTCCAATCCAAGCACCCTTTTAATGATGCGGCAGGTCTTAATTACTGTAAAATGGCCTCTCCAGCACTGAAAATTTACTTTCAGAAGTGTGGAGCCTCATTCCTTCAGCTTTTAATTATTGTAATTAATTTTTTAAAATCTTTTTTTCTCTGATCTCTTTCAATCCAGTTTGTGTTCCCTCTATTATTGTTTCCTGTATCTGATTTGACATGGAATTGCATACTCCGATAGTCCCCGGTTCAGACTCTATTGCTTATAAACAATTCTTCAAATCGGATTACCATATTTACATGGGTCCCATGTGCCCTGTAGAGGGTGCTGCACCTTTGGATGGCTGTCAGACAGCAACTTGTGTTAAAATCTATAGACAGGTATTAAGTAGAACAAAAACACAGTTTATTCATCGCTCAGAGGATAATCTGTTCCATAGTAGTAAAATGCAATTATTTTCTTTGAAACTTGCTGAGAACTACTCTTGCAAACCCAGGCACCACAAAATGAATCAATTATAACATTTTGAGAAGACAGTATCCTGCCTATTGAGGGGCACTGGAGGACAAAACAAGTCAGCTCTCTTTCTATGACAGCATTCGGACATTTTTTAAAAGATGGTACTGTACATATGTTCAGCAATAAAACCATTAGAGGAGAGCGATAAAGGGAACTGAGATGTCCAACATAACCTTGCCCACCCATCGCCTGCCCCCAAACAGTTGAAAGTAAAATTATTAGGCCTCCTCTTGAATAATTTGCTCTGCTTTTAACTTGTTTTATCCTGAAGTGGGAGCCGAGGTACATGCTCACTTCTTTCAAATGTCTCTCATACCACAGACTGGTAGTTAAATGTAAACACGGATTACACAATGAAGCAGGCAATTTGAAGACAGAGATTCAATTTGTAGACAGTGAAAAGCATTGTTTCTTGCGTACTACATAGACAAAACATACCATTCATAGAAGGGAAGGAAAGGAGAGGATGCAGAATATAATGTTACAGTCATAGCTAGGGTACAGAGAAAGATCAACTTAATACAAGGTGGGTCCATTCAAAAGTCTGATGGTAGCAGGGAAGAAGCTGTTTGAGTCGGTTAGTACATGATCTCAGACTTTATCATTTTCCTGATGGAAGAAGGTGGAATAGTGTGTGTCTGGGATGTGTGAGGTCCTTGATTATGCTAGCTGCTTTTCCGAGGCAGCGGGAAGTAGAGATGGAGTCAATGGATGGGAGACTGGTTTACATGATGGATTGGGCTACATTCACAACCCTTGGTAGTTTCTTGCAGTCTTAGTCAGAGCAGGAGCCATACCAAGCTGTGATACATCCAGAAAGCATGCTTTCTATGGTGCATCTGTAAAAATTAGAGTGTGTCGTAGTGGACATGCTGAATTTCCTTAGCCTCCTGGAGAAAGTAGAGGCATTGGTGGGCTTTCTTAACTATAGCATCATCGTGGAGGGACCAGAATAGGTTGTTGGTGGTCTGGACACCTAGAAGCTTGAAGTTTTACTAGAAACTTCAAGATTTACACTGCATGCTTTATCTTGCTCAAAGAAAAGCAGATGGGTGGGAAACACTAGACATCAACACTGATCAGTTTGCCCAGCTGAGAAGTAAAATGTCCACATTCAGGTATTATTTTTGGACCAAAGACAAAAGACCAAGGTCCATCTAGTTAACCTTGTATCATTGTGGTCGTCACATGATAATGACAACAGAGTTTTAAACAAATCAAGGCAATCAATCTCTATAAATCAGCCTACAACAGGTCAAGATAGGAGATGAAGACATCTTCAGTGGTGAAGCTTTTTGGGATTTACGTACAATGTCACATGTTCCATCTAAGAGGCCACACTGACCATGCTTCAAAGCTTCAAATTGCTCACATATGGTATTGCAAATATTACTTTCTGAAAGAAATTAATCTGTTACCACCATGATCCAGACATTTACCGCCATTGGGTCAGTGGGCTGACGAATGGCAGATGGAGTTTAATTTAGATAAATGCGAGGTGATGCATTTTGGTAGATTGAACCAGGGCAGGACTTACTCAGTTAATGGTAGGGCATTGGGGAGAGTTACAGAACAAAGAGATCCTTGAAAGTGGAGTCACAGGTGGACAGAGTGGTGAAGAAGGCATTCAGCATGCTTGGTTTCATCGGTCAGAACATTGAATACAGGAGTTGGGACGTCTTGTTGAAGTTGTACAAGACATTGGTAAGGCCACACTTGGAATACTGTGTACAGTTCTGATCACCCTATTATAGAAAGGATATTATTAGACTAGAAAGAGTGCAGAAGAGATTTACTAGGATGCTACCAGGACTTGATGGATTGAGTTATAAGGAGAGGCTGGATAGACTGGGACTTCTTTCTCTGGATCGTAGAAGGCTAAGGCCAATCTTAGAGAGGTCTATAAAATAATGAGGGGCATGGATCAGGTAGAAAGTTAATATCTTTTCCCAAAGGTAGGGGAGTCTAAAACTAGAGGGCATAGGTTTAAGGTGAGAGGGGAGAGATACAAAAGTGTCCAGAGGGGCAATTTTTTCACCCAGGGTGGTGTGTGTCTGGAACAAGCTGCCAGAGGTAGTAGTAGAGGCGAGTACAATTTCTTTTAAAAAGCATTTAGACAGTTACATGAGTAAAATGGGTATAGAGGGATATGTGCCAAATGCGGGCAATTGGGATTAGCTTAGGGTTTTAAAAATAAGGGCGGCATAGACAAGTTGGGCCGAAGGGCTGTTTCCATGCTGTAAACCTCTGACTCTATGACCAACTCATTGATATAATTAGAGTAATTGTAAATCCACATGATCAGTCTCCCCTCCTCACCTCACACTCTCTCAGATGCTACTGCCTTGCCAAATCAGGTTCTGTAACTTGATCCAAACTCAAGGGTCATTATGAAAATATACAAGTTTTAAAACCGACAATATTACTTTGCACGTTTTTAGCAGAATGAGAGATTCTGAAGGCAGCAATCGAAATACTGAAGAAAAACAAAGAAATCGTTTCCTATTTCTTAAGCAGGTCAGGTGAAATGTTTGTCCATTAAAATTGGCTTTCCATACCTTGGGAGTCTACGGTCAACAAAGGCAGAAATCGACGACAAAGTACAACACTGCCTTCAATGTGCCAATGTTGGACTTTAACCTGGTGTTGTTAAAACTTTCAATGTGCCAATGCAGCCTCCAGTCGCCTGAGGAACTGTGTTTGAAGACCAGGACCTCAGACTTGGTACCAAGCTTGTGGTCTACAGAGCAGTAGTGATTTTTGTCCTCCTATGGCTCAGAGACAGGGACTATGTACAACAGCTACCTCAAAACCCTGAAGTACCACCAGCAGTGCCGCCTCCACAAGATGCTGCAAATCCATTGGCAGGATATGCACAAAGTCAGTGTTCACACAGAGGCCAACATCCCCAGCACACAAGCATTCACCACACTATCAGGTCTACTAGGTGGGCTACAGCGTCTGCATGCCTGAAACGTGACTCCCGAAACAATCACTCTATTGGAGCTTTGACACAGCAACCAAGTCTAGGAAGGCAGAGAAAAAAAATGCTTCAAGGACACCTTAAAAAGCTTCCTTGAAAAGGTGCAACACCCCCACCAACACCTGGGAATACCCAACCCAAGACTGCTCGAAGTGGAGGAAAAGCATCTGAGAAAGAGCTGAACACTGAGTGCAAGCTGAAGTCGAGCGTTGACAGCAAACGGAGCAGGTGGCAACCCAGGTACCCCAACCACCTGCTGATCCAACCAGCCGAGTAAAAGACTGTAGGTTACCCGAGAATTCACTTCTAGTATGGAAGCAAGTAATCTTCAACTCAGAGAAACTGCCTAAGGAGGAGAAGAATCAGTTACAAGCAAGCCTATGCAAGGAAACTGGCATAGCTCAAGTTTGCCTCGTTCACTAAAAATATACATTAACATTGTAACTGATGTGACAGGCGTGGGCTGTGCTGCAAAGCTTTGAATGGTAAAAGGTCAAACCTCAGGCTGAGGAACAATAGCCACAGCAGATGATGAGTATGAGATATATAGGTCAATTATTTGACATAAAACAAATAATAGCCACTGTAGAAGAATGAGCTTAGGGAAACAGTCCCATTTTAGTTTGTTAAAAGGCTTGCAAGGTAGATAATTTATTCACAAACCATTCTCAACGAAACATTAACAAAACACACAAGCCACAAAACGGGGTTTGAAGTAAAACAGGTTTCAGCTCTGACGAAGGGTCATCCAGACTCGAAATGTTGGCTCTATTCGCTCTCCACTGATGGTGTCAGACCTGCTGAGATTTTCCAGCATTTTCTGTTTTTGTTTCAGTTGGTTATGACTTGTTTCATTAAATTTATTTCATTGCAAACACAATAATCTTTTTGCAATATCATTGAATGGGTTGCAGAGAGTGAATACTTCACATTATATGTAAAGAAAATATATGTTGTTGGCACACAATGATCAGACAACGGATATTATAATACATGTTGCTGTGTCAAAAATGTATTTTTATTATATTCATTGGGTGTCGCTGGTTGGCCAGCATTTATTGCCTATCCCTCATTGCCCTTGAACTGAGTGGCTTACTAGACCATTGCAGATGGCAGTTGAGAATTAACCATAGTGCTGTGACTCTGGAGTCACATATAGGCCAGACCAAGTAAGGACAGCAGATTTCCTTCCCTACAGGACATTAGTGAACCAGATGGGTTTTTATGACAATGGTCATCAGTAGATTCTTGCTTCCAAATATTTTTTACTGAATTCAAATTCCACCATCTGCCGTAGCGGGATTCGAACCCGGGTCCCCAGAACATTAGCTGAGTTTCTGGATCAATAGTCTAGCACTGGACCATCACCTCCCCATTTGATGAACATGAATCTGTAAATGCATTTCAGGGATTTAAAGTTTGACATTATACAAATATATGATTGAAAGTCAATCGAGGAATCTGAAAAAAAAAAATCACTTCTCCTAATAGGAATATTTTAACTGGTTGCAAAGTCTCCAACAGTCCACATTTTGTTTGATGGGAAAGTACACACACGTATTATGCTTATGCAGTAGTGTATCATATTGAACAATATGCTGTCCAAAATAATTTGTACATTATTTCTCAGATGATTTCACACATTCCAACTTTTAACCTACAGTCTTGTACAAAGATTACTCAATTTCAAATTATCAAACTCGTAATGGAAGCATCCTTTAATGCTTCACTGCAAACTTATGTAGTATTAAACCTTTTTTCCGGGCAAATACAACTCCCTCAAACAGAGCTTTATGGCACCTGTGCTTACAGCCACCCACACATTTAACTTTCCAGTCAGGGACTTCCCCACAAACAGCCACTGCATATCAACGTCTGCTATGTAATTCGGGTGTGGTAAAATGTGCAGGCTGCGGAAATCCCAACTTCAGTTCAATTTTTTTCTCCCCATGGCTTCTATTAATTATAGCATCTCTGCTAAATGCTACCAAATAATCACCACTGTGACCAGGTAATGTACACTGCATTCTCAAAAACAGCTAAGATACTGCTTACAAAACTCATGTCCGGTTGAAGCTTTATCTTTAAACGCAAATCCTAAAATGAAATTTTTGCATGTTGTGGCAATTAAAATGTTGGTAGAGAAACATAATTCTCTGGTTTCTACTTCTTAGTGTAGATGCGGGCCCACATAAGTGCTTTTGAACAATGCACACACTCAAGTACCACTGAATCTGTTCTACTGTCTTGGTCAAGTCAGAGTTGAAATACACAGCAGCATATGACAGGAACACAAAAAAGTACCATTAAGAATAAATTGGGCATATCTTATTTCCTGTGCTTTTACCCTCCTCCTTCTTCTCAGACCCATGATCCAACCCTCAGTTCTCATTTTTGTCAACTTACACACTTAAATCATCTTTTGTGATTGCTACCACTTCCAGCCACCAAACATATCGCCCTCTCTTCTTGCTATGTGCTGCATTTCCACCACAGAGAGATTTGTTCCAGATTAGATATTTATTTTATTAACTCCTCTGCTCTGTGCACAAGGTGCACACATTCCCAACCCATCCACTTGCCATTCCTGGCATGTGGGAGTCTTTTAAGGAACAGTTGATAAGGCTGCAGGACAGGCATGTGCCTGTAAAAACGAAGGATAGGAAAGGTAGGATTCGAGAGCCAGGGAAATTGAGAATCTGATCAAAAAGAAAAGAGAGGCGTACGTTAGGTCCAGGCAACTGAAAACAGATGGAGCTCTGGAGGAATACAGAGAGAGTAGAAAAGAACTCAAACGGGGAGTTAGAAGGGCAAAAAGAGGTCACGAAATGTTCTTAGCAGACAGGATTAAGGAGAACCCCAAGGCATTTTATTCATATGTTAGGAACAAAAGAGTTGTCAGGGAAAAAGTCGGACCTCTCAGGGACAAAGGAGGGGAATTATGCTTAGAACCCAAGGGAATAGGGGAGATCCTAAATGAATACTTTGCATCAGTATTCAAAGGAGAGGGACTTGTTGACTGGGAGTGTCTCAGCGGGAAGTATTGACCCAATAAAGAGAATCTCCATTACAAGGGAGGAAGTGTTAGGTTTTTTAGGGAACATTAAAACTGACAAAGCCCCAGGGCCTGATGGCATCTATCCTCGACTGCTCAGGGAGACAAGAGATATAATTGCTGGGCCTCCGACGGAAATCTGTGTCGCTTCATTGGACACAGGTGAGGTCCCTGAGATTGGAGGATAGCGAATGTGGTCCCGTTATTTAAGAAGGGTAGCAGGGATAACCCGGGTAATTATAGGCCAGTGAGCTTGATGTCCGTGGTAGGGAAGTTGTTGGAGAGGATTCTTAAGAGACAGGATGAATGCGCATTTAGAACGGAACAATCTCATTAGTGACAGACAGCATGGTTTTGTAAGAGGGAGGTCGTGCCTTACAAATTTGGTGGCGTTTTTTGAGGAAGTGACAAAAACGGTTGACGAAGGAAGGGCCGTGGATGTCGTCTATATGGATTTCAGTAAGGCATTTGACAAAGTCCCTCATGGCAGGTTGGTTAAGAAGGTTAAGGATCATGGGATACAAGGAGAAGTGGCTAGATGGGTAGAAAACTGGCTTGGCCACAGGAGACAGAGGGTAACAGTCGATGGGTCTTTTTCCGGCTGGAGGTCTGTGACCAGTGGTGTTCCGCAGGGCTCTGTACTGGGACCTCTGCTATTTGGAAGAAGGTGTAACTGGTGTTATCAGCAAGTTTGCGGATGACACGAAGATGGCTGGACTTGCAGATAGCGATGAACATTGTCGGACAATACAGCAGGATATAGACAGGCTGGAAAATTGGGCGGAGAAATGGCAGATGGAATTTCATCCAGATAAATACAAAGTGATGCATTTTGGAAGAAATAATGTAGGGGGGAGTTATACAATAAATGGCAGAGCCATCAAGAGTGTAGAAACACAGAGGGACCTAGGTGTGCAAGTGCACAAATCCTTGAAGGTGGCAGCACAGGTGGAGAAGGTGGTGAAGAAGGCATATGGTATGCTTGCCTTTATAGGACGGGGTATAGAGTATAAAAGTTGGAGTCTGATGATGCAGCTGTATAGAACGCTGGTTAGGCCACATTTGGAGTACTGCGTCCAGTTCTGGTCGCCGCACTACCAGAAGGATGTGGAGGCATTAGAGAGAGTGCAGAGAAGGTTTACCAGGATGTTGCCTGGTATGGAGGGTCTTAGCTATGAGGAGAGATTGGGTAAACTGGGCTTGTTCTCCCTGGAAAGACGGAGAATGAGGGGAGACCTAATAGAGGTGTACAAAATTATGAAGGGTATAGATAGGGTGAACAGTGGGAAGCTTTTTCCCAGGTCAGAGGTGACGATCACGAGGGGTCACAGGCTCAAGGCGAGAGGGGTGAGGTATAACTCAGATATCAGAGGGACGTTTTTTTTTACAGAGTGTGGTGGGGGCCTGGAATGCGCTGCCAAGTAGGGTGGTGGAGGCAGACACGCTGGCATCGTTTAAGACTTACCTGGATAGTCACATGAGCAGTCTGGGAATGGAGGGATACAAACGATTGGTCTAGTTGGACCAATGAGCTGCACAGGCTTGGAAGGCCTATTTCCTGCGCTGTACTGTTCTTTCTTCTTAGTTCTCTTTGTTCTTGTCAGTACTATCCACATCTGGGTCCATCTCAGGGCAGCTGGCTGGCAGCGTCCTTACAGAGCTTTGAATTCACTTACAACATTTAAGTTATCCCCACGGAGAGTGATCTTGGACAGTGTCCTTTTGCACAAAGGGGAGAGCCAGCTGAGCCTGCTAGTTCAACCACGTCCCACAGAATGGAGGATACCACACTGAACACCAACATGATCAATAAAGGGTGGAGAGAAAAACACCTCATTGTTTCTTCCACAGTAAAGAAGTGTCCCCAAGTCCCCTGTAACCATCAGTGCATGCCCAGGAGCCAGAACATTTGGCTCTCTGACCAAGCTCGTCGCAACAAATAACAATGATGTACACATGAATAAAGTAAAATCAACAATGTGACTTCCTTTTAAAAAGTGAAATTTAAATTTGAAAAACACCCTAGGTCATCTTTGTGTTCTCAATAAGATCAATGTTAACAGCAATGGAGTTGGGCAGGAAAGTTCTGACTGAAATGATGGCCTCCCTGTTTGTCCAGTAGCTATTTTAATAGCACAGTCACACATGCTGCGTTGTCAACTGAAGATGAGTTTCAGCACTGCATCACATGCGCTCTGTGCACACCCCCAACACTTTATTTTAATGTGAATCAGCAACAGAAGGGAAGTGGTGCCCACTTCCAGTTCTGCCATCGGAAACAGCAAGCCACTTAAAATTCATGCCATCTCTTCCACTTAATCTGATAGCTGATGTGGGATATATGCGCTGACGCTTCACAGGGAGTACAGGGGTAGGGCTGGTGCTTGAAGTGGGGACTGTCAAAAAGTCTTGTTGGTGGTAAGGTCTGCATCTTGGTTTCTGTATCTTTTCCCTTCTCCTCCAAGGGTCCAATCTTGTTGGGAACGTGCCCCGCCAGGTTTTCATGTTTCCATTTCTTTATTACCATTTCAGCTATGCATAATCTTTCTGCACTGTGCCACTTCTTTCAGATACAGTGAAAGAAAAATGGGTAATTTCTCTGAAACAGGCCTTGAAATTCTCCAGTGTCAGCCAGATAAAGTTACGATATTATACATGCATTGGGTGATCTTACACAATGGGGCAAAAATGATCCACAATCAACTCTGTCTGGCCTTGGAGATATTCCAACTTTTGTAATAGGAGAATTTTAAGCTCAGGCTTTCAACTCTCAATCAACAGCAGGGACTACGAAGTTCCAGCAATCATGTGATGGGGGAAGAGGCAGGAGAGGTTGGGGGGGGGGGGGGGGGGGGGCACAGTTAATCATTGACAACTAGTGAACTATGCTGAGCATAGGCACATAGAAGGACAGGAATGAGTTTAGGCCTTCAAAAATAATCAGTTCTGATTCACTTGTATAGCAAAGCAAGTCTCCAGTTCAAACACCATTTTTTTTAAAAAATGTCACTTTTTACTTCTCAAGTCAACATTTACCTGGATTTTGCTGTCAGCCATGGTATTGTTTCTTTTCAGCTCAGGTTTGTCATGTTTTAATTATGGGGAAAAAAACCTTCTCTACCATCCACACAATATACTTCAGACAATTCAGAAGAAGAACATTCTCTACCTACTCCTTACTTCAGTGTAATGATTCTCTTCACACCCAGGCATTCTAAATAGCCTCTCAGAAAATGTCAGTGCATAAAGTGTGGGCAGTTACTGAAAACTGGATTGGAACAGCCGAGATTAAAATTTAACTGGAGCTCACCTACCAGTCAGAAAGAAAACAGTTTCAACTCGATTTCAACCACAGCATCCCCCAAGGGGGGAGAAAACTGGCTATTTACTCATCCAGTCAATCATCTAGCAGTGAATGAAATTCAAGTTTCACCTAGTTTCAGGGAACATATGACAAGCACATTTAAACACTGTCAACTCAGAAACCAAACAACAGCACAAGTTTGCTAAAACATGTACACAGCCCCTTAAAACCCAATGTCAAAGTACTAAAGTTACTTGTTAATTTCATATCAGACTTTATTTAAAAAGCAAATTTAACAGTACATTGATTCATTTAATCAAGTTCTCAAGAATGTTTATCCTCCCCAAAAAGGCAATACACAATATAAATTAAATGGGCCAGTGAATAGTTGAATCATCATCACCAGTAACTGAAAAATAAATAACCCAAATATTGCAGTCATGATGTCAAGAAACCATCAGCACTTGCTGTCATTACTCTGTGAAACGGACAGCAACTTGTGGTATCAGCACATGCAGTTAAAAGTTGAAATCTAGAAGCTACCATCAGTGACTCCCTGCTCGCCACATGGTGCGCTAAAGGTGAAAATCGTAAAAATCGTTTGAATTGAACTTCAACTTTTTAACAATTTTGTAGGAAAGTTGTGAGACTGTTAAATGTGGTGGAACTGCATTTGTAATGGCCTACTTACCACACTAATAAAAGGCCGCTGAACAACTTATCTGACCCTGAAACTGCCAACATTTTGAAAATGACATCAATCTGAAAACATGAACCCTTGTTTCGCTCTCCACAAATGTGACCCAACCTTGTCAATATCTGCAGCATTTATTATTTTATGTCACAATTTTGAAGTTGTCCCGGGCCTGATAGAGACAGTCGAGTCAGGTGGTGGTTTTTCTCCCAGAGAATTGGAAATCTCTGGAACAGTTGGTTCACGTGCTAGCTGCCAATTTATTGAATTAATTCAAGCAAGAGCGGAGATCACATTGTACAATAAATTAAGAAATCAGAGGGTTATCAGGACCAGAGTGCTCTGGTTAACCTGCACCAAGCACAACGTTTTAAAAGAATTGCGCAGGTATACTCAACTGAAAGTTCTCCGTTGAAATATCTGCTACCGCGATCGTAATAAAAATAAGAGTATATAAAAAGATGGTATGGAAGAGATTCAAATCATTACAATGGAGACATGAAGAGGTAGAAAGGAATTAATATTTAACTAGGCGACTGGTACATAAGTGGACTTGCTGCATTTCCAGAAAATGAAAGTCAAAACTAAGAACTGAAAATTTCTTTTTGAGCAAGTTACTAAATTTTAGATAATTAAAATGAGTTGCTAACACAAAGTGTACATCAAATTTCGAAGGCAATAGACTAAAGTTTGAGATTTCTTTCCGCCTTGCTCCATTTCACATTCCCTGAGTCAATGCAGTTACATTTTTAAAATTACCCCATTGAAAAAAAACTGAGTTGCTAGAAAGGATATTGCATCATCAGGGTCGTTTATCAGCACACACTGAAATACATCAAGGGACCCCTCGAGGTCAAATTCTCAGATTGGCCAGGTGAAATAATACATCTTGCCTGAAGCATCGTTACAGTAAGGTTGATCAACTTTTTCCAGCAATGGCAAAGAACGTCTGGCTAATTTCACAATCGTGTCCCGAAAAGGCAGCTAAATCAGATGGCAAGTAGAGTGAATACTGTCACAGTCAAAAACTGTACTTAAAGAACAATATACAGTGGAGAAGAGGGGAGTTAAAAATTCAGTACATTTCTGCTGGAGCTGAATTAAGCGAAGGCAAAAAATAAAGACATTTTGTATATATTGGCAAAGTTGTTGAGAGATGGGTCCCCGATTATAATCAAGGTGCTCAAAGATAGTTGCAATCATGGTACTAATTTTCCAGTTAATAAAAAGAATTGCATTTGTGTGACATCTTACCACAAACTCCAGAAACCCAAAGCATTTCAAAAAGTACTTAATTGACTGTAATGTAATCACTGTTTTATGTAGGAAAAATGAGAGGCAATTGAATGAGCCCTCATCAGCAGATATCATTTCAATTATGTTGGCTGAAGGATAGATTTTGTCCAGCACAGTGGGAGAAAGAAGGGCATGGAGTCACTTACATGTATCTGAAGGGACAGTGCAGGCCAGCCTCAGTTTAATATCTCAACCAAAAAAGAGGGAACAGGGTGGGATTCTCTCTACTGCAGTAGACATTGTGGGCAAATATCTTGAATGGGACTGCAACCCATGACCACTGACTCACAAGGAAGAATGCTATCGTGGAGCAGAGGAAGACACCTTGCTGTTATGAAGAGATGCAAAAATGTGTTCTTGAATGATGCTGCTGTGTATTTTGTAATTGTATGCTGAAGGATTGGAAAAAGGGAAGGAATTGTTCAGTGTTAGGAAAGGTGGTGAAAGATTTTGGTCAGCTGATGTTGATGGAGTAATGAATTCCTCCTTGCCACTCAGATTAAGGAACCTACTTCTGGTCTGAAGCCAGGTGAGCATCCACTGGAAATTGTCCATTAAGTGAACAGATTGCCCATTTCTCAGTGATCAGGCTGTAAATCCTGAATGAGGCCCAGGAGTCAAAGTTAACCGGGTCTTAGAATTGTGATGTCTGGGATCCTCCTGTTGAGTTCAACCTTAGGTTTCAGACAGTGGAATTGAATTCTAGTCTCCTGATGGCTATCCAACAGACTCATGCTGTATAGTCCACATCAGATGAAGGCTGGATTGAGGTGGCGATGACAAGAGGATGTTTGTCCCTAGGGTTAACACTAATAAACTATTTGAAGATTTGCTCTTGGTGAATGACAACTTCGACAGGCAAAGAAAGGGAAGGCTATCTTCACATTTCTCTGCACATTAAGTAGAGGAGAGGCAAAGGCAGGATTATAATGCCTTTCAACCTATTAAGTGCCGGATAATAAAATGAAATGGCATGAATTGTCAAATGCAACAAGTTCAACATGTATTTTGAAATTAGGGACAGTGAAATCCCACTGTTTGTGACTTCTTCTTTCGCGCATTTGCTTATCCATGCAAAAGTTCACCCACTAGACACTCAAATTATTAGTGATTTTAAAAATAAAAGCTATCTTTAGAAAATGCCAAAAGAAAAAAACGCCTCAATAAAATCAGAAAAGTCTCCTTGACGTATTTCCGGCGCATGTGTCAGCTGCCATTGTTTGTACATTATAGCTGCGATTTAAAACCGGAGTGCAGTCCACCTGTACTCTCAAGTACTGCAATGCGCAAATTTTACATTTTTCTTGTTTTATTAAACAGTCTATCCAGTAAGTTTCTCTTTAAATGGGTTAATAGGAAACTAAAACCACCTGATTTCACATTTTTGTTGTTTGCGTTTGTTCAGAATCAACTTGAATACACAAAGTTCAGAGTCTGAACATTGCTAATCGCAAATTGTTCATGTCACATGGTTGCATATGAAAACGTATAAATTATCAGATTAAAAATTGGGAATACATCAATTCAGCTACTAGGGTTAATAGACAGGTATTTTATTATGGATTCTAAACTGTTCAGGCAGCCAGAGATGATAAATCATCATTTATACAAATTGGGACTTGTGCACTTCACAAGATAGAATCACAGATGAACTCTAAATGTGTGATTTCCCATTTTTGATTATAAACCATTACATAATTAATATAGCATTACAACAGAATAAAATCTACACGGATATAATTTCAAGCCACAGGCTTTACACAAGTCAAAATTAACATGGATACAGCTTAAATACCCCACCAGCTGCCAAGGAAACCATATGTACAACAGAAGTTTGCACTCATGGAAACTCGCAAGTCAACCTAACAAAAGAACTCATGCCAGTTAGTTACCATAAACCCTTCCAGGTTTTGCTCGCATTTAACTACTTTTATCAGATGAGCGCATTGTTGCTTAGGTCTTGTTCATCACAAAATAATTTAAGCTCTAAACCTCATCCGGAAAGCTTTACTATACTCAGCAGCACAGCCTCAACAATAGTACAAGTGTGCAAAACCATCTCAGCTTTCAGAAACTATTGGATAAACTAGGACCTGGAACGTGATATTTGTTGATTACCATGGTCGCAATGTATTGTAAACATGACAGCAACTTGCTCATCACTTAGACAAATTTACTGAGAACATATTACATAACGACAGAAGTGATACTTAAAAGCATTAGATATAATACTATTCATCTACCATGTCATAAAAACCTTCTTAAAATGATATTCCATAATTGAGTTAAGAATGTATTTTTGCCATACCGTGTCCCACAATAAATTTGAACAGTTTACAAATATCTCCAATCAAAGGCACTCAAAAGATCATTCCATCTAGTCTTCTTCTGAGGCCTCACCATTACAGAAGCTGCATAACAGGTAAAAGGTACAAAAGCTTTGGACTTGCACAGCATTTTGCTCGCAGTGCTAATATCCTATACATTAGAGTTCGCTGTTTCCAAAGTAAAGATGTCCCAGAACTAAAGGTGTCCCAAACAAGGCCACTAAGAATGACATCAAGACATCATTCAGTGTATGGCACCAAAGAGCCATAACAAAATAAATGTAAAGGGGAGTCAAAAGGGAAATCTTCTAATGGCTGCTGTCTCATCTGATATTGGTTGTGGTTGTGGAGGCCAATTACATTTTCCTCAAATCATGACTGTAAGAGCTGCAATGGAAATATTCTCGGCAACATGAAATCCAGCCATCTCCTCTTGAACTTTAATAGCCTTATGATAGTAGGGAGGCCTCCACCAACACTTTTGAAGATCATCACTGATTAGAAATGTAATGAGCCAGCCAGATTTTTTGCAGGAACGAGAAGGGATTTGGCTGAGGTGGAGTGGACAGCAGTGCGAGAGGATAAATGAGTGGAAAACCAGTGGGAAGCACTAAAAAGCGAGATCCTAAATCTACCAAGTAGACATATCCCCGCTAAAAAATGGGATAGCTGAGGGTTGACTTCACAGAAAACATTACCACTTGTAGGGGGAAATCCAGAACTAGAAATAAGGTAGTCACTCATTAAATAAATAGGGAATTTTGGAGAATCTTTTCTCAAGGAGTGAATGGGGAATGTGCAACCATATGGACAGCTGAGACAAACTGAATAGATGCATTTTGAAGCTAGAAAAGCATCGGGGAGAAAAGAGATAGAAGGATAAGCTGGATGAGGTTGGTTGGGTGGAAGCTCATATGGAGTATAAACACTGATATAGACAAGTGGGCCAAAAGGCACATTTCTGTGGGGTACATTGTAAGCAAGATCATAGACTCCCTACAGTGCAGATGGAGGCCATTTGGCCCATCAAGTCTGCACCAACCACAACCCTGCCCAGGCCCTATCCCCGTAGCCCCATGTATTTACCCTGCTAATCCCCCTGAAACTAAGAGGCAATTTAACATGGCCAATCCACCTAACATGCACATCTTTGGACTGTAGAAGGAAACCGGAGCACCCGGAGGAAACCCACGCAGACACATAGAGAATGTGTAAACTCCACACATACAGTCACCCAAAGCCAGAACGGAACCTGGGCCCTTGGCACTGAGGCGCAGCAGTGCTAACCACTGTGCCACCCTGATATGGCCTTGCAACTGGGTTCAGAGGTGGAATTCCATTTTTCCAATACAGCCTCACCTGGAACCTCGCTCGATGTGTTCCCCTTCACTATCACTGGCACAGAAACTGCTCCTCCCTCATTGAGTTATCATATAAAAAACAACATTTGGCACCAAGGCCTAAGCCCATTTATCCAGTACTTGTTGCCATGGGCTGAAACTTTGACCAAACTCTTGCAAAAAAAAACAATTTTTCTTTAAACAATCTGGATTATTTGGTCTCAGCAACAACCTGTTAACAGTAAGGGAAGACACTTAGTAATCTATTAAAGACTCTTTTCACATGGCACAGGTCTAATGGTCAATCCAAAATATGTTTTAATGTGAAATATATTGAAAGGAACTTGTCTCATTTGTTAACAGCAAAAGGACTTGCATTTGCTGAAATGATAAAAGGGTTTTGATGGAAGTTTCAGAAACAGTTGAGCACAAAACACAGCAACACCTCTTAATTACAGACAGCTAAGGGACATGAATCAGGTGTCCTAATTTTCACAATGAGTCACATGTAAAAGAAACAGGACAAACCAAATATTCTGGGATTGACTGCATTTCCTGCAGTGTTCCTTCTTTTTTTGCAGTTATATGGATGCTGTCCAATTTTGGAACCTTGCCAGCAGGATGCAACTTCAATTCATGCTGTTTGTTGAAATGGCAATGAATTAAGAAATTCAAAGTCATTCCCTATTGAAGGGAGGAAGGATGTCCTGGTCCTGGGATCAGCTACATTGGCAGCGTACATAGGATAAGGTAACCTCTGAATGGCACGAGTGCTTGACAGACCCAAGTCTAATTTGGGAGCGATCAATGTTCTGCAGACCCCTGTCCAGATGGCTTCTCCTCCCCAAAGTACTATTAACTCAAGTATTTTAAATATTGAAGAATGGATAGAAGTCTGTTAGTCGTCCATCAATATCTGACGCACTGGTAAAGCATATTTCTGCACTAAGACAGCAGTTTCCACCCCATAACATCCATGACACCACCCCTAACTCAAATCGACACGCTTCTGAAATGGTGATTCCTGACATGATTAATTCGACTATTCCAATGCAATCCAGACTGGTCTCCCATATTGTATCCTCCATAAACTTGAGGCAATCCAAAATTCTGCTACCTGTGCCCCAACTCTCACTAATCCTATTCACCCATGTCCTCTGGAAGGAAGCAAGGTGGTCAGCCATTTACTGGGACACACTAAACCGTTCTTAAAGATTTATTTCCAAGATTTGGGTGTCACTGACTAGGCCAGCATTTATTGCCCAGGGTGAGGGTGAGCTGTCTTCTTGAACCACTATAGTCCCTGTGGGGTGTCAGTATGCCCACAGTACTGTTAGGGAGGGAGCTTGGAGAAAATACAAAAGGAGGAGGAGAACAAAATTAAGAAATCATCCAAGCTCAGTGATGGGGGAAATGGGATAGGAACATTGGCGGGTAAGCCAAGGAAAGGCAGATAAGCAGCAGTCTCAATCTCAGTAGCCAGGAAGTTATTGAACTCCTTGCACTTGCTGGAGGAAATGGGGGGGAACAAGGGGGGCTTTAAAAGACTATTTGCCGTAGAGAAGTGCAGGTGGTTATCTGCTTATTCCATGGGGTAATTTCACTCAAATTTAAAATTTAGAATTACGAACTCAGGTTAAATAACAATGGGCAAAATGCAGCAAATGTTAAATTGCAACATGGATTAACAGTCTACGTGTAATAAAACTGAATCTCTAAAATTACGAGTTATTTTATACAACTTAAATAATGAAATCTGCCTACTAGTACACAGGTGTTCAAATTTTTACAAGCCCAGTAGACTAATTTTCAAGTTTTCAGTCGTAGTTCATATCTGTAACATCTCATAACAGATTTAATTTAATCAGATGTAATTTAATCAATGTTATGTCATTCTTGCAATTCTCCACAGGTTCCAAAGACCCACCACTTCAATCCCACATTAAAACTAAAGACAAATTTTGCAAGCATTATAAAATTAGGAATTAGATTGTGAAGCCATAGCATATTGTGGCACAAAAATAGGCCATTTGGCCCAGTAAGCCAATGCTTATGTTTTTCTTTAGAGGAGTAACCAAGTTGAAACTCACTCATCGACTCGCTCTTACCCATTATTACTTCTCGTTTTCAAATAACTAATTCCTTTTCAAAGTTATTTATTGGCTCCGTTGCAATGATAGATTTTGGCAGAGAATTCAAGATTTTAACCAACTTAAGGAAAGACAAGTTCTTCTGACTTCCTTTCATTATCTTAGATTCATGCCCTGTTTTTATCACCTTACCGAGTATAAAAGATAAGCTAAGCTTTCTTACAACCCTCAATAAATTCAAAAGTTTCTGTCAGGTCAGAATTTAAAAACCTACAGTTGGAGCTGAGTAGGTCTTTAAAACCACAACCCATCCCTGGTTACATCAATTTGAGGATCACATCTACTCAGGGTCAAGAGTATCTGCATGGGCTCTCCTTGCGGCTAAAGAGGCCAATTCTCAACCCACAGGAGGGCAGGCTTTCTTAAATTATCCATTTATGGGATGTAGGCTTCGCTGGCTAAGCCAACATTTATTACCCATCCATAATTGCCCTCAAACATGGTGGGTGAGCTGCCTTCTTGAACCGCTACAGTCCACGTGGTGTAGGTACAGGTTTCAGGATTTTGACTGAGCAGCGAAGAAATGGCAATATATTTTCAAGTCAGGATGCTGGGTGAGTGGCTTGGAGGGGAACTTCCAGGTGGTGGTGTTGCCATGTATATGCTGCCCGTGTCCTTCCAGAAGGTAGTGAGTTTGGAAGCTACTATCTAAGAAACCGTGGCAAATTCCTGCAGTGCATCTTGCAGGTAATACACAATGACGCTACTGTGCATCGGTGGTGGAGGGAGTGAATGTTTGTGGATGGGCTGCCAATCAAGTAGGCAGTTTAACTTTTGAGTGCTGTTGAAGCTGCACTCATCCAGGTACTCCTGACTTGTACCTTACAGATGGTGGACAAGCTATGGGGAGCCAAGAGGTGAGTTACTCACTGCAGGATTCCAAGCATCTACCCTGCTGTTTTAGCCACACTATTTAAATGGCTAGTCCAGTTTCTGGTCAACGGTAACCCCAGCTGTTGATAGTAAGGGATTCAACGATTGTAATGCCAATGAATGTCAAGGGGCAATCCATTTTCTTCTCTGCTGCTGTCCTGCCGCATAATTAATACATTTAGGCTATTTTAAAGTTCATTTGTGTCACAAGTAGGCTTAGATTAACACTGCAATGAAGTTACTGAGAAAATCCCCTAGTCGCCACACTCCGGCGCCTGTTCAGGCACACTGAGAATTCAGCATGGCCGATGCACCTAACTAGCACGTCTTTCAGACTGTGGGAGGAAACCCACGCAGACACAGGGAGAACGTGCAGATTCCACACAGACAGTGACCCAAGCCAGGAATCAAACCCGCATCCCTGACGCTGAGGTGCAGCAGTGCTAACAACTGTGCCATCGTACTGCTCTGTGACAAGTTAACAACATTCTCAACAACTGGTAGCAAGCTCCACCGAAATCATTAAATGCCGATGCTACCACATTTCCAGGGAGTTTGTTTTTTTAAAGAATTTTTGTCCTTCCCTGAAATGCTGGCTATTTGAGTGTCCTGATGGGGGAAGGTGTTTTTCGGCAATCCAGACCCACTACCATTCCAAATTTTGATTTTCCATGTGCTTTGCTTGAATGCTTGTTTCAAGAAGGACGCTAGCATTTGCTCGACGGTCCTCCCACTGAACCTGGAGGATGGGTCAAGGCATTGCTAGATGGAAGTTCTCGAGCAGTCTTATTTGTCACTGATACACTGTCCAGGAGTGTGGTGACAGCAATTGCTCAGTACAGTAGGATATCCATTGACTTGGAGGTCTTTGTTGTCAAAGACTCGCTATCGTAATTTGTACAAAGCTGCACTTTGAAAGAGGTGGCTGCCAAGTTATGGGAGCCATAGAATGGAACCATAGAATCCCTACAGTACAGAGAAAGGCTATTCGACCCATCAGGTCTGCACCAACGGTCTGAAAAAGAATTGCACCTATGCCCTCCCCTCCACCCTATCCCCGTAACCCAACACATGTACCATGGCTCATCTACCTAACCTACACATCTTTGGACACAAGGACCAATTTAGCACGGCCAATCCACCTGACCTGCACATCTTTGGACTGTGGAAGGAAACTGGAACACCCGGAGGGAACCCATGCAGACGCGGGGAAAACGTGCAAACTCCCCACAAGCAGTCACTCAAGGCCAGAATCAAAGCCATGTCCCTGGCACTGTGAGGCAGCATGGCTAACCACTGTCAACATGTTCAACATTTAGGATGGGTGGAATATTTTACTGACCAGGTGCAGGTTGATTTTGGCAACACGGAGTTTCTTTTATGCAGAATTTGGAGATCTGGAGTGGCTTGCAAATCTAGTGTAGAGTGGGCAATGATATAGCAGTCATTATTCACACAGATTTCGGAGAAAGATCGATACAGGATGCTTTAGTTAACCGAGACTGTCAGCCATCAACACCAAATCTGAATCCACTGTAGCAGCCTCCGCCTCACACTCCCCCAGCATGAAACAGTCTCATAAGCACCAATTCATCCTTCCAACAGACACCCATTGTTGGTTTTTAAATCACCATATCATTCTTTCCAAAGCAGAAGGCTGCTTGGCAGCAGCAGGCAAAAATGGGCAAGATGAAGTTTTGGGTAGAAAACTATTAAACAGATACGTGACACTTCAGTGTTAGTCATCCAGGTGAATATCTTTGTTCAACGACAAATCCTCTCTCTTCCTTTTGAATACTCATAAATGGTGCAACCCTGTGGTTTCAGCAGAACTCAAGGTAGGCCGAACGTACCCCTGTTCTGGCTGCTCAGAAACGCTTCGCCCATGTCCTTGAGGTTTTGGGAGCCCTTGATGAACCCAGCAAAGGTTGCCCCATTGGAATCTGCACAGGGTAAATGCAGCCATTAGGACAGGAGGTAGCATATGGGGCTAGGACTGAGAAGGAGCGGGTACAAGGAGTCAGGAGAGTGCATTTGAATTAGGCACCGAACAGCCAATGCAAGGCTTTTCCCCAGTCTTTTTAAACCATCAGACAGAGTGCACCGGCTACTGGTGAGAGTCAGCATACTCAGTTGTCTGTCACATGTGATGCTCCATGGAAATGCCTAACCTTTCCATGAACGCAGATAGCACAGCAAGCCTCAAGACATCACAGCACACGTACTACAGACGTACTTCTTCTATTTCTCTCCAATGGATCGGGGCCCTCTGAAAAGGCAGACACAACCTCATACATTGTTCGCTGTTGCTCCAGTAAAGTTCTCTAAATTGACAGCCCCTAGGGCTCGGCATCTGTTCTGAAGTAAGGTCCTTGTCCTGAAAATTAACCGTTTCTCACTCCACTGATGCTGCCAGACGTGCTGAATATTTCCAGCATTTTCTAATTTTTTTCAGCATGTATCCAGCTGAGGAGACCTTGAGGATCCTGTGTCATTTGACAGGAACTCTCCACTGATGTCCCTGTCTCCACCACTTGCTGCTGCTCATGGGATCGGTGCTTTACCTCATGACTAACAACAGTCCCAGATCATAGAATCCCTGCAGTGCAGAAAGAGGCTATTCGGTGCATCGAACCGGCACTGACAACAATCCCACCTCAGGTCCTATCCCCATCACCCCACGTATTTACCCTGCTATTCCCCCTGACACTATAGGGGCAATTTAGCATGGCCAATCAACCTAACCTGCACATCTTTGGAGTGTGGGAGAAAACCCACGCAGACACAGGGAGAATGTGCAAACTCCACACAGTGTCTCAAGGCCGGAATTGAACCTGGGTCCCTGGCACTGTGAAGCAGCAGTGCTAACTACTGTGCAATCATGCAGATGTATTCTAAGAATTTCCTATCTTGACCATAAATTTTGTCTCAAGTTATAGTTGATTTCTTTTGCACACTTTTGAGGCTAATATATTCACATAATGGTGAAGGTTTCTTTTATTTTAAAAAACGTACTTAGCACATTAAGGGCGGCACCGTGGTTAGCACTTCTGCATCACTGCACCCGAGAACTGGGTTTGATTCCTGTCTTGGGTCACTGTCTGTGCAAAGTCTGCGTGTTCTCCTCATGTCTGTGTGTGTTTCCTCCAGGTGCTCTGATTTCCTCCCACAGTCCAAAAGACTTCCTGGTTAGGTACATCGGCCATGGTAAATTCTCCCTCAGTGCACCAGAATAGGCGCTGGTGTAGGGCAACTAGGGGGTTTTCACTACAGTGTTAATGTAAGCTTACCTGTGACAATAATGTAAGCTTACCTGTGACAATAAATAAACTTAAACTTATGAATATTGCAGTGCTATGAACAAATGTTCGTACTCCTTAGTACCTTAGGGTGGCACGGTAGCACAGTGGTTAGCACTGCTGCTTCACAGCTCCAGGGACCTGGGTTCGATTCCCGGCTTGGGTCACTGTGTGTGTGGAGTTTGCACGTTCTCCTCGTGTCTGCGTGGGTTTCCTCCGGGTGCTCCGGTTTCCTCCCACAGTCCAAAGATGTGCGGGTTAGGTTGATTGGCCATGCTAAAATTGCCCCTTCATGTCCTGAGATGTGTAGGTTAGAGGGATTAGCGGGTAAATATGTAGGGATATCGGGGAAGGGCCTGGCTGGGATTGTGGTCGGTGCAGACTTGATGGGCCAAATGGCCTCTTTCTGCACTGTAGGGTTTCTGTGATTTCATACCACTTAGTCTTAGCCCCGTTTGCTTTAACATTTGTCTTTTCCCTGGCCTTAAGATTTAAATTCTGTCCCACTCCTCTGCCTATTCTCTTGGAAAGGATCAGTTAAGGTTGAGTGAAGTGCCCTTCACACCAAAAAAACTTGACAAGTACTCCTTAGCTAGGTCATCATTTGTATAGTGGGTTTCCTCCGGGTGCTCCAGTTTCCTCCAACAGTCCAAAGATGTGCGGGTTAGGTTGACTGGCCATGCCAAATTGACCCTAGTGTCAGGGGGATTGGCAGGGTAAATGCGTGGAGTTACGGCAATAGGACTCGAGTGGGATTGTGGTCGGTGCAGTCTTAATGGGCCGAATGGCCTCCTTCTGTACTGTAGAGATTCTATGAATAGCCACCTGGGCCAAGAACAAGAGGAATGTAAGCATTCGTAAAACTGCTCCCCAGAAAGTGTCAGTATCATTGTTCTCTCGGTCTCTCCCAATCTGTAAAAAAAAAACACATGAAAACACTGTGCAAACTTGTCATGGGGTAATGGGGACAGAGATGACAAAAACTATATTGCAGAAACAATATCACTGAAAGAGCCAAAGTACGGGTTATTCTGGAACTTATTGGATTCATGCAGGTAAGTGGTATTGACCACATTCCCAGTAATTTGCCACATAAGCAAATAGCCAGGAATTGTGCAACGCTATTTAATCTAGATTTGAAGATCGTGTTCAATTGCTAAAAATTTAAGAAGCACTGGCATTTTTCTACATCTCCAATAAATCGAACACTTCAATCTACCTTACATTTTGGAACAGTTTCCTTCATTAACCAGTACATGTGAACACAAGCTCAGCAGCACAGTGGTTAGCACTGCTGCCTCACAGCGCCAGGGACCTGGGTTCCATTCCTGGCTTGGGTCACTGTGCGGAGTCTGCACATTCTCCCCAAGTCTACATGGGCTTCCTCCCACAGTCCAAAGATGCGCAGGTTAGGTGAATTGGCCATGCTAAATTCTCCCTCAGTGTATCTGAACAGGCGCCGGAGTGTGGCGACTATGGGTTTTTCACAGTAACTTCATTGCAGTGTGAATGTAAGCCTGCTTGTGACTAATAAATTCTACAAGATATTTAGAATGGTTAATGCATGCCATTTAACATGGTACTTTATTCTTTCACTATGTGTGGGCGTCACTGGCTAGGCCAGCATTTACTGCCCATCCTTAATTACCCTGAGAAGGTAGTGGTGAGCTGCCTTCTTGAACTGCTGCAGCCCATGTAGTGTAGATACTCCCACAGTGCTGTTAGGAAGGGTGCTCCAGGACTTTGACCCAGCGACAGTGAAGGAATGGCCACATAGTTCCAAGTCAAGACAGTATCATAGCAAAACTTACCGAAGGGCTTCACAGGAGCATTAAACAAAATTTAACACTGTACTACGTAAAATGAGACATTAAGGCAGATGAACAAAAGCTTAGCCAAAGAGGGAGGTTTTAAGGAGCATCTTAAAGAAAAGGTTGAAAGGTTTGGCAGGAGAAAAAGTACACAGCTTAGCAGCTGAAGACATGGTCAAAATCAGAAAGGCAGAAGTCAGAATTGGAGGAGGGTGGAGTTTTGAGAAAGGGTGCGGGCAAGTCGACAGAGAGATTTGAAAACAAAGATAAGAGTGTTAAAATGAAGGCAACCAATGTAGCTCAACATGCCCGGGGATGGTGGGTAAAAAGGAACTTGATGCAAATTAGAATATGAGCAGAGTTTTGATGAGCTCCACATTCTTTTAAGTTAAATAAAAGACCATGTAGAGACTAGGCAAAAATTTCCCCCTTATTATCCATAAACTTTTTCTGCAGTTGTCAGATATTGTTGTCAATAGCAAGTTCCTTGAGATTTTAGGCTCTTAAATATTTGAAGAGTGAAATGAACAAATCAGCAGGAGGCTGCCAAATGTCAGTTTCACTGATGCACAACATATTAATTACTTTTCTTAATGAGCCATAAAATCCATAAGAGGTATAAAACAATAAGAACTTTCATTGCAAACCTCATTCAAGAAGCACTGAGCCCTTACGAACATTGCTTCAGCCCACAATGTTCGGCAATAGTGAACGCGATTCAAATGCAGTTATATATAATCAGAATAGATTGGGATTGGAAAAGTAACAGTTAGAGCACAAATTATCCATATTTTCACATCCACTCAAGTTACAAAGCTTTCTCCCCACTGTTTCTGTTTTGCTTTAGTGTTCTGCCACAAAAGTTATCTTGTTGTGATCAAGAAACTTCTGGCCCGGTGAAGGAAATGTTCCTCATAACATAATAATCTGGCTTCTGCCATCAAAAATTACTTTGCACCAAATGTATAATAATTAGTGGAAACAAAAACACCAAAACATGCAACTTTTTCACATCTTTCATGTGGGCGGCACGGTGGCACAGTGGTTAATACTGCTGCCTCACAGCGCCAGGGACCCAGGTCCAAATCCCTGCTTGGGTCAGTGTGTGGGGAGTTTGCACATTCTCCCCGCGTCTGCATGGGTTTCCTCCAGGTGCTCCGATTTCCTCCCACAGTGCAAAGATGTGAGGGTTAGGTGGATTGGCCACGCTAAATTGCCCCCTAGTGTCAGGGGGACTAGCTGGGCTAAACGCATGGGGTTATAGGGATAGTCTGGGTGGGATTGTAGTTGGTGCAGACTCGATGGGCAGAATGGCCTCCTTCTGCACTGTAGGATTCTGTGATTCCTCTCTCTGCAGACCATTTTGTTTCCTCACCCACATCAAAAGAGCCCAAAGCATGGTTCTCACGTGGCTGTTCCATCGAGGTGTTAGCAGACCCAAAATGAATAAGCTGATTGCCACGCTGAAGAAACTTCTGTCTTTGGTCACATAAAATCAGTGATGGCCTTCCCAAACTGAAGCTGAATTTCTTGGGCTTTGGAATGGGGAGGGAAATGTAGCAAATACAAAAAAAGACAGCACAGGATTTTCCAGCCCTCCCAACGCCAGGGTCAACCGGACCTGCTCAAAGTCAATGGACTTTTGGCTGGCTCGTTGCATAACCCGTGTAGAGATCAGAAAATCCTGGCCCTAGTATGTGCCAGCAGGTTCGGATCAACTTATGCAAACACCAAGTGTCTTAATGGCAGGAAAACCTGTGTGATCGGCATGGTCCGCACCGCAATCACTCCACACTTACTGCACTGAAAGAATCCTCACATGAAACATGCTGGTATAGAGTCCTCACGTGTGTGACTCATCCAAACTGGCCGCAGCTGTGCACTGTTAACAAAGGGGCACTGCATTTCAACGCTCCTTCTGCACTTTGACAGCCATTCCAGAAGGATGGCAGTGTAGAGAGCAGCCCTGCGCTTCACGGTGGGAGATCTAGGACAGCTTCTGGAACCATGGAGGAGGGGCAAGCTATCCTGCACCCGGAGAGAGTAGACAACCTAGGAGCAGGGTGCCTGGGATGTGGTGGCAATCAGTGCCCATGACCTGACATGGAAGACCGACACCCAAGTCACAAGAACAACTTCATTCAAACTGCAAGGATGAGTGTCCATCTGTTTCATTCTTCTATCAGGCCCATCTGTCATACCAGACATGTCCACCTATACACCACCTGTTCCCCAAGCACCCCAGCTTGGGCTTGCCAACCATCAAGCATTCATTCATCCTCTTTTGTCTCCTCAGGAGAAGGTGGCACATAATAGAAGGGATTGGGAGAAGAGAGGCGAGGAAATTCACAAGTTGCATCTCCGGACTCCCAGAGTGTGCGATGGAGGTATTAGGGGAGGCACCTGAAAAAACTGAGTGTCTGTCAGCACTCTGGAGGAGAGCTCCAAGGGAAGTACCGACCATGTGTCAGCGGCATCACCCACACCATCCACCAAGACACACCTCAATGAGCGGAATTAGCAGACAGGTTTCGGGGTCACTTCGGGAGCACCACACAGTCATTGATGCACATCAGGTGGAGGTGGGAACTTCTGAAGGAATCAGGCAGGTGGAGGTCTGCTGGATCCCAGGAAACAGCTGGCCCCCAGTCATATGCCAAGCCACTGTAAACAGTTCTCCCAAAGCTGCTGGAGATGCCGAGCCAGGCAGTGCAGAAGGGAGTGCCAGCAACATTCTGGCAACCACAAGGCTGCTTGGAGCCTTCAGGTGTAGGAAATGGTGCCAGCATTGCATGGCACCCAGGCCAACACTGCAAAGGTGGTGACTGCAGCAGAAAACCTGGGGCAGGAAATGGTAGGCAGGAAATGGTAGTCTGTAATGTGGTTAGGGATCAGGTAACATGCACTGTAAATAATCATAATTAAAGAAAATTGCATCCAAAGCCATGAATCCTCTTGTCTTTCTTACCCCATCTGTAACCATACAGGCATTGAGCGTTGTACAGTGCAGGAAAGGCCCTTCAGTCCATCGAGGCTGCACTGACGATTCATAGAAACCCTACAGTGCAGAAACAGGCCATTCGGCCCATCAAGTCTGCACCGACCACAATCCCACCCAGGCCCTCCCATATCCCTACACATATTACCCGCTAATCCCTCTAACCTACACATCTCAGGACATGAAGGGGCAATTTTAGCATGGCCAATCAACCTAACCTGCACATCTTTGGACTGTGGGAGGAAACCGGAGCACCCGGAGGAAACCCACGCAGACACAAGGAGAATGTGCAAACTCCACGATAATACCACAAGTCGCACTGATCCCCTTTTCCAGCCCTTGTGCCATATCTTTTCATGTCATGGTATTTCCAGTGCTGATCCAAATACTTTTTCAAGGTTGTAAGGTTTCCAGCCTCCATTACCTTCCCAAACAGTGCACTTCAGAGTCTCAAAGCCGAGCACGGTGCCATTTACACAATTAGTCAAGGAGGAGTATGAAATTAGTATGAAATTCAAGACAAGTTTCTGAGGTGGATTGAAAACTGACTAAACTTGAAAGAGGTGGTGGCCAACTATGAATGTAGATGCACCAACACAGTAAGTAGTCAATGGAGGGACACACTGACATTTCTGTACATAAAATAATTTAGAACTGGGGGCAGAAGCAAACTTTAAGCTTGCAGATTATGCCACATTGGGGAGGAAGGGAGTTTCAAACAACAAAATCAAATACCCAAGAGATTTGGATAGTTTGAAAAGGTGGAATGATGAATAGTAAATCGCTTTTAATATGGACAAATGCAAGGTAATGAGTCTAGGGACAGGAAATAAGAAATGACAACATAAAACAAATGGCTATAGGCTATGGGACTTAACAGCAGAGGGATCTGGAGAGTGATCAGTGGATAGCTCACAGAAACCAGAAACACAAATTATAGTAGCAGCAGAAAGAACACCAACTGGGATCTTGCATATTTATAGCTTTTGGGATAGAGTACAAATCTCAGATGATGGGAATGAACATATAGAGCACTAGCACAAGCACACCTGGAGTACAGTGTACAACTGAAGTTGCAAAACTACTACAAGAAGAAAATAAAATTGGTACTTAGCTCAATACAGATCAGTTACAAGGATAGTTGAGTAACCTTAAAAACACTCACAAGCTATTATTAAAGCATTTAAAATTCATACGGAATGGGTAAACCAAACGTCAATAGCGTTACTCTAGAAACAAGATGGTCAAGTGCAACGGTTACAAGAGTGAACAACTTGGATTTAATGAACTACACAGTGGGTGGTGACCACAAGGATTGTCCAGAACAGGGATGAACATAGATGGTGTGGAAAAAATTAATAGGATAAACATTTGCAAGAAAGATATTGAAAGCTATTAGTTTTGTGGATCAGTATAGTCTTTTCTGGATGTGTACTTCCACAAGTTACTATGCTAATAAAAAATTACTAGCCTAAGGGGAAAACAACAAGGTAACAGGTGTTTTTAAATTCAACCTTAGAATTACCCAAGTATAAAAAGTTTCAACTTCAAAAAGAGATGAACTATATTTCAATTAAACTGAAAGGCAGCTAGTCTTTCATAAGGACAGTTACACAAGTAAAAATGTGATGCTCAAGTCATTCTTACAAGTCTCGGAATGGATTTCATAATTCACTCAAATCCCTGGCAGTTGTACAAGTAATGCCTTAAATTGTTATTTTTAATCACTTCATGAAGTATTCATATGAACTCGAATAATCATTTTTAATAAAACAATCAATTTGTCAGCATTCTATTTTTGTTTCATGAAATTTGAAACCCAAGTAGAACAATTATCCTGCAGTTTCATTAATTGCAGCAAAAATAGGTTTGAGAGTACAGAACATTAATTCAACATTTACTATTTCTACTAAAATTAGCAAACTGAGGAAAAGACAGTATGGGCAACATCATGATTCACATATTTTGTATTGATCCATTTTGGAACAAAATCGACATGAGCAGCATCACAATGTCAAACAATTAAAGGCAGCGACAACCTGATGCGTGAAGAAGCACTAACTGTTCACGATGGACATCTTTTTAAAAATCAAAGCAATCATTATCACTTGCTACGTCACTTCCTGTTGTCAAAAGTTCCCTTCTAAACTAAGCAGTTGAACCAAGCTCGTCTTTCTCCACAGCCACCTTTACTTGCTCATTTGCATGCACCTGCCTCGCTTGTAAAATGCTGTACACTGCTCAACAGGGTGTACGCTTATCAACGCAAGCTCTTGTGGTGGCCTCATGTTTAATACTAACACGCACAAACAAGTGTATTTCACAATTCAAGCAAAATTCAAGTAATCCATAGATGTGTCTGCCCTACACTGGCTCTAAAATATTTTACTGTCAGCTGCTGTAGAGAGTAAATTGTTGAAGTTTTGAAGCCAGAGTAAACATGGCAGCAGACTGCCTCAGTTGTGATTTTGGGAAACGGTTTTGAAAATAATTCAAAACATACATGGCCTTGACTGGGATATCCTCCTGTGCATGTTCTGATAGCTATGACCATTTGTTAGGTTCTGCCACATTTCCTCCACACCCTTCCTCACAAGGGTTAGCATGTAGACTAAAAATTTCAAAGGGTTTAGTAAAGAGGATCTTGTATTATGTCCTAAATTAATGCTTTCAAATTAATTTAGTTCAATTGATATTGCAAGTGTCCACTAAAGCAGTTGATTTGTATTTAATTCTCCATGCTCCAGCTTGAGCTCTACATCTAACAAGTTTCATTTTCACCAAGAAAACCAACAGAAGTAGAGTGGGACCAAAAAAAACTAAAACTGAAACTGAAGCATTTTAAGTAAGCTTACTTATTTTTAAATTGGAGTCGAGTAAGAAATACAACTGCAGTTGTGCAGCAATGGCACAATAATAACGGGTGACACCACCTTCCACATGTGCAAAATGCAATGTTTTAAAATGAAGACAATTAGCTACATGCAGAAACTATTTTGATTTTTCAAAATGAAGTGAAAATTTACTTCACTGCCCTGTAATCTTATAGCTTCCTCAAAGCAGAGCATTATTACTTTCAATACTGAGATAAATGTGAAGAGACTGCAGGTATCTTTTTCTGCAACTGAAACGCACCAAATCATTCAGATGAACAATATAGTCTTATAATTACTATATCATGCACAGATTTCTCAAATTTGCAGGTAAACCTGGGAGGGGGCAAGATGGCAGGCAGAGGTGGGAGCCATAAAATCGGGTGCTGTGCTAGCAGGACCATCCCTACTGCAATTTTACAAGTGGTGGGGAAGCGTCAGGCAGCCAGCTTGCCCATAGGCCAATTAATGTCCTCTTCCTCCTCATGCCACCACTGGGATGTTATTTGTGATTTAAGCAGCCCAAGCCTAGTTACCAGGCCTCCCAGTAAAAACTGGCAAGCCTGATGCTATATTGGGGGACAAAAGTGGGGGTACCTCCTTGATGGGAACACTGTACTGATTGGAAGAACTCTCCTCTTTTGCACTGCATAAAATTCAGTCTCACAATTTGATATAGGTCCCCATTCACCAAAGAGAAACTTGCATATACATAGACTTTGGTTCAATTTTTCTCAAGACAAAAGGCAAGAAACATCATTTGTTCATTCATTAGAAACTATCAGCATTTGGGACTTATTGTTGACTATCACAGGGCGATACAGCAATAACTTTATTTCCTCACATTAAGGCTCACAGTTGAAGTGAAAGGCATTACAATTGCATTAACGTGCAAGTTTTCACTTCCTAATCCAGCTCCACTAAACAACAGTTCGAGAACAATTATAGACTTGTGCATTGTCAACTTTTGCCATGGAAGAGTTAGAGATTAGATGGAAATTTTTCTTTCAAAAGACCAAACTAGATTCATACTGCAATCCTAAAAAGTAATGGCCATTATGTTAACCTGCGTCACCATAGATTAGCTGACAGCACTCTGGCTCTGAGTGAGGAGGTTGAGAATTGAGCACCACAGCATTAGCACATGATCTAGACAAATAGTCCAGCATCGTACTGAAGGAGCAGGTATTTATTAAGGTGCAGTTTTTCAGTTGAAACATTAATTTTGTGTTTGAGTTGCAGTCAAAGATAGGAGGGTTGATATTCTGGAAGAATGACATCAAATACATGTGAAACCGTGCCCATCCAAACAGACCTTGCAATCTTGCATAAGACAGCTAGTTCCCTCAACATCTTTGTTGGTGAACCTATGAAAGTCTCTACTACAAGAGGCTGTGGAGCCCAAGTCACTGAATACATTTATGGAAACAGATAAGATTCCTAAAGGCATCAAGGGATATGAGGAGAGTATGGCATTGGGATAGACGATCAGCTGTGATCATCGGCTCGAAAGACCTACTCCTGATCCTATGTTCCATGTTTCTATGCAATTGGCAGTTTAAAGAAAGTGTCTGATCAGAAGACTCGAACGGATTGGAGTTATAAATCTCACACTTCACTCCCTTTAACAACCACAAAATTTAAAAATTGACCAAAGTTTGATCACTAATCCACACAGTGGTTAAGAGCAGTCAAGCTGCTCCCCAACATCAAATTCCATCACGGTGTTTAATTTTGGATAAAATGAACAGCGACATTCTCAGACCGTGATGATAGATGGTGGTTGGAAACCACATAAAAATTTGTCTCAAATATATTCTCAATTTAGGGTCACAATACATCAAAGATCAAATTCTAAGCAGTGTTTGATTAGGCAAGTTTAAAACGAGCCTGTCCCTGCTGTTTACATTTGGTACTAAAAGGAACAATTCTCTCTTTCTTGCTTATGGAAATTGCAAACCATAAACCTAATTGAGATCAATGACCATCTTTAAATCGGTCTACATTTTGTAGATGATAACTTAGCATGTAAACATCACTGCTGTTAAATAATACAAAACTTTACCCAAGTCTATAATATGTTGGTACATGAAATTATTAATTGAGATTCTTTCACAGGATATTGGTGTCACTAGCTAGACCAGCATTTGTTGCCCAATACCTAATTGTCCTAGAGAAGGTGTGGTGAGTCGCCTTCTTGAACCGCTGCAGCCCATGTGGTGTAGGTACATCCAGTGTTATTCGGAAGGAAATACATTTGCATAATTACAGAACACATGGAAGGAAATACTTGGATGTAATACATCAATTCTACCTGGATAACAAACTCTCCTCAAAAAGTTTCTGTGGGCAGGAAAGGTTTTTTTTTTGAGGCGAGGGTAGGGAGGAACCTCAGGTTTCCAACTCAATCTAAGCTTACACTCTAGTACAATATTCCAAGAACACCATACTGTTGTAGGTTTGCTGTCTTTCAGACGAGAAATTAAACAAATGGCCCTTCTGTCTCCTCCAATGATCAGTAATGAAAAAAATGTTTATTTATTAGTCAAAGTAGGCTTACATTAACACTGCAAATGAAGTTACTGTGAAAATCCCCTAGTCGTCACACTCTGGCGTCCGTTTGGATACACTGAGGGAGAATTTAGCATGGCCATTGCACCCAACCAGCATGTCTTTTGGATTGTGGGAGGAAATCAGGACACCCGGAGGAAACCCACACAGACACAGGTCGAACACACAGACTGTGACCCAAGCTGGGAATCGAACTTGGGTCCCTGGCACTGTGAGGCAACAGTGCAAACCATTGTGCCACCATGCCGCCAGCAAATTCCATCACTGCGTTTAATTTTGGATAAAAAACAGTAAAGGATTCTAGTATCAAAGCTATCATTCTTCCAAACAGCACCACAGGATGTTAAAAAGCTCTTTGGAAACAAGATTTCAACTCAATTTTATAAATATTGAGTATCATGTGGCGGAACAAAACAGTTTGCTGAATTCTAACACTGCCCAATGCATTGGGAAATAAACTATTACTTTATGGATTATCAACATCCATTCAAACAGACTCAATTCTAACAGTTAGATAGATAGAATGACAGTGGCTTGGTTTGATCTGTTATGTAAACATGCTGAGTAAATAAGCCCGTTATTTTCATTTCTGAAGTCCACTGTTCTCTTCCTTGTATAAACAAGATGTCTAAATACAAGGTAACTTCCTTCTCTACTCCCTTCATTTACAAACCACATTGAATACAGCTGTGAACAACTCCAAATTTTATATCTGACCATTTAGAAGTCACATTGCTTCCTCAGCAAATCCTACAAGACATGCAATACCACTATAGGGAGTGAATAACAGTGATTTTTAAAGAACAAAACCAGTCTGAGAGGTCCCATTACGTCAGCTATGCAATATGCAACCACAGTATTGAGTTAGAACATAGAACATTACAGCGCAGAACAGGCCCTTCGGCCCACGATGTTGCACCGACCAGTTAAAAAAAAAAAGAAAAAAAAAACTGTGACCCTCCAACCTAAACCAATTTCTTTTCGTCCATGAACCTATCTACGGATCTCTTAAACGCCCCCAAACTAGGCGCATTTACAACTGATGCTGGCAGGGCATTCCAATCCCTCACCACCCTCTGGGTAAAGAACCTACCCCTGACATCGGTTCTATAACTACCCCCCCTCAATTTAAAGCCATGCCCCCTCGTGCTGGATTTCTCCATCAGAGGAAAAAGGCTATCACTATCCACCCTATCTAAACCTCTAATCATCTTATATGTTTCAATAAGATCCCCTCTTAGCCGCCGCCTTTCCAGCGAAAACAATCCCAAATCCCTCAGCCTCTCCTCATAGGATCTCCCCTCCATACCAGGCAACATCCTGGTAAACCTCCTCTGCACCCTCTCCAAAGCCTCCACATCCTTCCTGTAATGTGGGGACCAGAACTGCACACAGTACTCCAAGTGCGGCCGCACCAGAGTTGTGTACAGTTGCAACATAACGCTACGACTCCTAAATTCAATCCCCCTACCAATAAACGCCAAGACACCATATGCCTTCTTAACAACCTTATCTACTTGATTCCCAACTTTCAGGGATCTATGCACACATACACCTAGATCCCTCTGCTCCTCCACACTATTCAAAGTCCTCCCGTTAGCCCTATACTCAACACATCTGTTATTCCTACCAAAGTGAATTACCTCACACTTCTCCGCATTAAACTCCATCCGCCACCTCTCGGCCCAACTTTGCAACCTGTCTAAGTCTTCCTGCAAACTACGACACCCTTCCTCACTGTCTACCACACCACCGACTTTGGTGTCATCAGCAAATTTGCTAATCCACCCAACTATACCCTCATCCAGATCATTAATAAATATTACAAACAGCAGTGGCCCCAAAACAGATCCCTGAGGTACACCACTTGTAACCGCACTCCATGATGAATATTTACTATCAACCACCACCCTCTGTTTCCTATCCGCTAGCCAATTCCTGATCCAATTTCCTAGATCACCCCCAATCCCATACATCTGCATTTTCTGCAGAAGCCTACCATGGTGAACCTTATCAAACGCCTTACTAAAATCCATATATACCACGTCCACTGCCTTGCCCCCATCCACCTCCTTGGTCACTTTCTCAAAAAACTCAATAAGGTTAGTAAGGCACGACCTACCTGCCACAAAACCATGCTGACTATCACCTATCAATTCATTACTCTCCAAATAACTATAAATCCTATCCCTTATAATTTTTTCCAACATCTTGCCGACAACAGAAGTGAGACTCACCGGTCTATAATTCCCGGGGAAGTCTCTGTTCCCCTTCTTAAACAATGGGACAACATTCGCTAACCTCCAATCTTCTGGTACTATACCAGAGGCCAACGACGACCTGAAGATCAGAGACAGAGGCTCTGCAATCACTTCTCTTGCCTCCCAGAGAATCCTTGGATAAATCCCATCCGGACCAGGGGATTTATCTATTTTCAGACCCTCCAGAATATCCTGCACATCCTCCTTATCAACTGTAATACTGTCTATTCTACTCCCCTGCAACCCAGTGTCCTCCTCAGCTATATTCATGTCCCCTTGCGTGAACACCGAAGAGAAATATTGGTTCAATGCTTCACCAATCTCCTCCGGTTCCACACATAACTTCCCTCTGCCATCTATAACTGGCCCTAAACTTGCCCTAACCAACCTTCTGTTCTTGACATACCTATAGAACGCCTAGGAGTTTAAAAGTGACAACGACTTTTCTCCCAAGGAGGCAAGAGGAACTTGTTCAAATTTTGACTTTGGCACAGTTAAAGGTACTTCAAATATAGCAATGCATACAATCGCAGCAACTGCTGACCAGCTTCCTTTGTACTTCAAAAGTGCATTGTGCTGTTCAGTTACATCATCTACACGAATATGCAGGGTCTCCAAACAGCATTCCTTCATTTCCTACTTGGCTTCCTTTCTGAAGGCTGTTGCCCACTCAACAGATGTATTTACAAAGTTTATATCTAGATGGCTAGTGAGATGCTAAACAAATGGGAGAATATTATTCCAACTGCTTCCTGATTGGTTCTTGGCTGCTCTTTAGCGAGTCGCAGCTAAAGCAAACCACACTGTTATAAGTGCTGCATTGAGATGCCAAATAGAAATAAAATGCAAACACACACCCTTAATACATTTTTCACACGCAAAGGAGAAAATTCACCTGATTTATGAGACAAAAAAAGCAACCTTGGTTTGGGTGGGATTGCCAAGCTGAGGCAGATGAAGAGCAGTGAAGGGCGAAGGATACACATCAAATCTACATTTTTACTCATTATTGCCTGAACTTCAGTATTCTATAAAAGCAAACAACACTAACTTAAATGATATTGCTCAACAGGATGCAGAATACCCTGTTCCTACTGCAGCCCCAAACCTTTCAGACCAATAGGTTATTAAGAGGACCTACTCTGTGGCAAAAAACGTACATCACCCAACATACTCTCCCACAAAGGCTACAGCCCTGTGGTGAACTCTAAACTGCAAGAATCATAAGTGAAGAACCACTGGACGAGTTGATCACACTCAAGTCAGTGCAAAGTTGGGCCGAGAGGTGGCGGATGGAGTTTAATGCGGAGAAGTGTGAGGTAATTCACTTTGGTAGGAATAACAGATGTGTTGAGTATAGGGCTAACGGGAGGACTTTGAATAGTGTGGAGGAGCAGAGGGATCTAGGTGTATGTGTGCATAGATCCCTGAAAGTTGGGAATCAAGTAGATAAGGTTGTTAAGAAGGCATATGGTGTCTTGGCGTTTATTGGTAGGGGGATTGAATTTAGGAGTCGTAGCGTTATGTTGCAACTGTACACAACTCTGGTGCGGCCGCACTTGGAGTACTGTGTGCAGTTCTGGTCCCCACATTACAGGAAGGATGTGGAGGCTTTGGAGAGGGTGCAGAGGAGGTTTACCAGGATGTTGCCTGGTATGGAGGGGAGATCCTATGAGGAGAGGCTGAGGGATTTGGGATTGTTTTCGCTGGAAAGGCGGCGGCTAAGAGGGGATCTTATTGAAACATATAAGATGATTAGAGGTTTAGATAGGGTGGATAGTGATAGCCTTTTTCCTCTGATGGAGAAATCCAGCACGAGGGGGCATGGCTTTAAATTGAGGGGGGGTAGTTATAGAACCGATGTCAGGGGTAGGTTCTTTACCCAGAGGGTGGTGAGGGATTGGAATGCCCTGCCAGCATCAGTAGTAAATGCGCCTAGTTTGGGGGCGTTTAAGAGATCCGTAGATAGGTTCATGGACGAAAAGAAATTGGTTTAGGTTGGAGGGTCACAGTTTTTTTTTAACTGGTCGGTGCAACATCGTGGGCCGAAGGGCCTGTTCTGCGCTGTAATGTTCTATGTTCTATATTTATACCAGGGTCAGAAGGTGATTCAACTGCATTTGAAAATTGAAGTTTCCCAGACCATTTCCACAATACTTTCTCTCACATTACTGTCTGGAAGTTTTTGAAGGACAAGTTCAGCTGAAGGCTACCAGGCCCATTCGATGAACCGGGGCTATCACCCATTTGGTTGAGAAAAATTTAGGACTTACTGTGTGAAACTCAACCACCAGCAAAACACAAATTCAAAAAATTTGAGGGCATTGGAAAATCTAAAAATCCAGGCTTGACTACCTTCCAGATGAATTTTTAAAAATTATTTCACAGGATGTGGGCTTTGTTGATCAGGCCAGCATTTGTTGCCCAACCCCAATTTCCCCTGCAGCGATTGATTGAAAGCTCCCACCCTCCCAATCTTCCCTTTTCTCTTCCCTGTAATGATTCCAGTTGAAATGAATTTGGGCCATTTCTACCTAGTGGATTTAAGTCAACCATATAAGGATCAATAATACTACATAAATTAGCAACCTCTGAAGTCACAAGAATGGTTAGGGTGGCAAATGGAAATAATGTCACATTGTGCACTAGGGGGTGCTCCAAGGCTGAAGTTCAGCCACATTAAGGAAACAATGAACACGCAGAAGGGTCCAAGTCTTCTGCACTTCAGCAAGTAAAATCATTACAAATGTCTAATTATATAATGTTAATGCCTAGAAAATTTCAATACTGTTCAAGAGCTCTACAGATGCTTGGACATAGTAGGCAATCACAGCCATCAACACTGGTTTATTATTCATGCATGTAGCAAACAAATTATGCCTATATTTACATAATTTCAAGTTATGAGTGGCTTTTCAATAGTTCAATTGCAATAATTTCCCTTCCCACAGAAAATAAAACTTTGCCACTCATGGTATGCATATTAATGACTGCTGAGAAAAATTTACGGTAAAATGGATGAGCAATCAGGTTGAATCAGAGTAATACCTTTTTCCCCGCAATTCTCTGCCACAAGCCAAAGTAATGGATTGAAAAATTACAGAATATCAATTGTGTTTAATAGGTTATTGCTGGAGCTACTATTCATTATGTTCAGGTTCTGGTTTACTCAGACTTTGATGCATAATACTGCAGGAACCAATCCTATGAACATGGAAAACACAACTTTCCCAGAAAAACATGGAAAGCACCAAAATCCAGGGAGGTAACTGACTCTGCATCTAAACTTGCAGTATACTCACCTGAATGAATTAGATCAACAGAAAACTGGAAAAGCTGCCATATTATTGAATACCCTCTCATGGAGAACATTAAAAAAGAGCAGCAAATTTCCAATTTTTTCCTTCATAATACAATTAACAATATTTCAAAATAACCTGAGGATAGTTGTCACATTGCGGAATTATGCAGGGAATTTAAGTTAAACCATTTATCAATAATTTTTTCATGAAACAATGGAAAGAACATTTTAAAATCACTATAGTTAACATTGATTTTCCCCCTAGTCTTGGGGCAGAATATTAGAGTGGGTACCCACTCCACAGTGCACTGCAGGCAGGTTAGATTGGGACAGTGCTAGGACCTCCATTCCACACTGCAAGGAAGTCCTACCCATTGGAGCTGGCAGTTCAATCTGTCCCAGCAGTGTCAAGAGCACACAAGAGTCAAGAATTTTACAGCACAAAAAAAAAGGCCCTTCAGCTCATCGTGTCTCTCTCTCAGCCATCAAGCAGCTAAAGTGGGTACTGTCAGGACTACAAGCAGACCCAAGAAGGTGGCCTATGGATCCCAGGGCCATGCAAGTCTGGGTCATGGGTTTAATAGAGCAGACAGATAGAAGGGGGCTGCATCCTGATCCACAAAGGTACCTAGTGAATATAGTACCCACCCATTCCCACAAGTTATTTTAACAGGACCCTGCCAATTCCCACTCAATTGCCCATGCCTACCATTGTATGGCATGGGCAGTGTATCATGAGGTCAATTTGCTTATTAGCTATTTATTATTGATTGTGTTATGGAGGTGAGCTTAGGAGTGGGCAGTCACCCTGTATGACGTGCCCCCCCCCCCCCCCCCCCCGAAAGAACATCGGCGGAAGAACATAATATGCAGCCCTTGGTTTACAACTAAGCTATGCTGCACATAAAGCACTACTGCTTAAGCCACACAAGTAAATCAACTGTTCAAGTGGTCCATGAGCATTAAGTGTTTACTTTCATGAAGTGACCATTATTATAGTAATTTGACAAGATGCAACTCAAATTTTAAACTACAAAAATTGAGCCTGCAGCAATATTTCTGACATCCTCCACGGTACCCACGACCATTAGCCATTTCATCAAAATACTTCTCATGGATGACAACTTGCATGGACAACTTCAACGTACTGAATCATGCAGCTATGGTAACCATAACAGTATGGTAACATAACAGTAACCCATAATTTTAATTAATTCCTGCTTTATTATGTGGCTGTAAAAAAAAAAGTCCAGGATGTACGCAATACATCCATGCCTTCAGATCACGAAAACAATTTCAAAGAGTCACGTGTGCAGCATGCAACACATTTAAGCGACTAAAATATATTGGTACAAAAGTTTTCAATTATATCAGGGAGACCTACTGTCAATTACAACTTTTGCAATACTTCTCAACTGACCACAGTTGGTAGCCTTCATCATTATAATATAAACATCGCAGTAATTAAACTTAAAGTGGACTTTGGCTCACCAGGTTGAGGGTAGTTTGCTTCAGGGAGTTTCCAAAACTTTCTAAGCACTAAGTGTCATAGTCTGCAAAGTTCCTAATGAAGAGCTGGGAAGTGAGAGGAAGCTAGATGGTGACGAGTCATCCAGTATGGATACAATGGGCCAAAAGTCCCTCCTTCCTTGCTGTAAATTTCAATGATTCCAGTTCCATGTTCTTTATCTTTTGCGGATCCACCAGATGCACCTACCATCAGTAGGTTTTATATTTTGACCCCTTTAACCATGCAAGCATTGTACAAAATGTGCAACGTATAATTTACATATACAAGTTAAACAGTGTCTTAAAATAACTACTCAACAGTAAAGTGATAGGTGAGGTCATTTGTTCGCATATGGGCACAATATTTCGAGTGACAGGTGATAGTTTGAATCATAAGTTATCTTGATAATTTGGACATTGAAGCATAATACAATTTTTTTGTGCACTCCACATTTAGGTGAACAATATTTTTGTTACCCTTCTGTACATACCCCCACCAACCTCCCCAAAACTGTCCATCCTCTTACCGCTTCTTTCAGTTAGATGATTTTTCAAATTGTTGACAATGGTCTGATTACGACAATACTGCCCATCACTGTACACAAGCTGTGGAGCTAGAAAATAAAATTATGTAATCTTTCAGCACAGAATGAGGCCATTCCAAAGTTTGGGTCATTACATAAAAAAGCAATGGCTCCAATACAAAGTGTTGGAGGAAACCATCACATCCACCTCCAAACTCGGATTTCATTCTCCTTTCTCAGCCACTCATTCGACTGAAAGAAATTGTTTGCATCCTTGGATTTCTATTTGGCCCCTGAGCTAAGTTTTAACCCCATATTCTATTAGCAACACAACTTCTTACCACCTGTGCTACACTGCCATCCCTCTACCAGTGAAATCTTAATTTGTCTACATTTGATTATTCCAATGCAACACATTTTGTGCACAAACTTACATTTGTCCAAACTTGCCCTAAATTAATTATTCCTACCAAATCTTTTTATGGCCTTACTGCACAATATCTTGACATGGTCTTCAAATCCTACTAACCTTTCGCAGCATCTTTTACTTAGCTGAGTGAAAAAGAAGGCAGCCATTATACCCAGAGTCCATGTCAGCTCACCTTACCAGTCAGTCCAATTCGCTTCTTCCATTCCATTACTCCTGCAAGTGTATTTCCTTTAAGTGCCCATCCAATTTTCTTTCAAAATCATTATTCATCTCCATTTTCACCACACTCAATGCATAAAAAGGTTATTGCTCATATTCCCACTCCAGCACACCGTGTCTTGCCCAAAAAGCTTGAAACTGCGTGCTGTTGTCCTTCTACTGTCAGCTGTCAAGAGGTTCTCATCTATCTTGCCCTAATTTTTTTTATAACTCTGTACACCTGTATCAATCTTATTCACTCCAAGAACAAACCCAGCTGTTCCAGCTTGAACGATAATCTATAGAACCAGTCTCAAATCTCTTCTGCACCCTCAAATACCTTCACACCTTTCCTAAACTGTGGTGACCAGAACATGACACAATACTTTAGTTGGGGCCGAGCCAGAGTTTGATATACATTCAACATAACTTCCCTGCTTTTGTACTCAATACCTCTATGAAGCCCAAGATCCCTTAAACTTTGCGAACTTTTCAATATGTTCTAACATCTTCAAAGATCCATGCACATACACCAGGAGGTACATCTGTCCCTGCACAGTCCTTGGAACTGTGCCATTAAATCTACACTGCCTCCCCTCTGCCAAAATGGCAGAGTGTTAGCACTGCGGCCTCAGTGCCAGTGACCCGGGTTCAATTCCCGGCTTGGGTGACTGTCGGTGCGGAGCGTGCACGTTCTCCCCGTGTTAATGTAAGCCTACTTGTGACACTAATAAATAAACTTTAAAAAAAGTATCACTTCACACTTTTCTGAATTAAAATTTAATTTGCCAGTCTATTTATGTTCTGTTGCAGTCAATTTATATCATCCTCACTGTCAGCCAAAAAGCACAAATCCACAAGGAATACTGCTGTTTACCATTCTCCAGTGCGAGAAACCATGACTTGCTGTTTTCTACCTTTAAGTGAAGAACAAAATCTTTTATCCTTCTATTCCATGAGCCACATTTTTTTTTAAATCAGCCTTTTATGTCTTGAGTTAAGAGACCAGGTTGAGCATCGGCAACCCTGCTGGCTCCAGGTAATCTGGAAGAGGAGGAGCTCCCCATGTAGATCTCTAGCCCTTACTGGAAAGCTCAATGATCAGGCTTAGGGGCAACCAAGTGACTCCCCTCCCTCGGATAAACCCAACTGCCCGTCCCTAATCATACCATGTGTCCTTGAAATTTGGAAAACGACAACAGGCAGAGTAAACATCTACCAGGAAGCATGTCACCGTTGTTTTTTTTTAAGGAGGAAAAAAACCATTAAATGCTTGCATCCAATCTTGTACTCCTGTTAAAAACTGTGTACTAGTTTGGGAATCTCTAACTTAAGCTAAAAGCAAAATACTTTGGATGATGGAGATCAGAAATAAAAACAGAACATCCTGGAAAAGGTCTGGCAGGTCTGCAGAGAAAGGGTGAATGTTTCAAGTCCAATATGACTCTTCTTTGAAGGGGCTTTTCCAGCACTTAGCTCTAGCTTAGAGTGTCGGGATGAACAGTTTGCACACAAGATTCCAATTTAAGAAATCATCCAAAGCAAAATCTACAGTTCAAGTTCTTAGAATTGTGGTGAGCCAAAAGTGACATTAGTGCAAGCATGATGTGAAGCAAGTTATACCTACACTTAAGCAGTATGGCCAAGAAGTAACCCTCTTTTGACAGGGTGCTGGCTTAACAATTACAAAACTTCTTCCCCAAACAATAAAGCAGCACATCAATAAATAAAAGCAATCCCCACACCAAGCACTCAACACCATACCAGTGATGATTTGTATGGCTCCCTAAACCAAGCACCAATATACATTAATGCACTGGTAAATGTGATTCTCACCAGACTGCATTCATCAGCTTTGTGAATATTTAACAATTTGAAGAAAATGACTACACATGCAAATGTCCTTTTGTTTTCTCGCCATCAGAGAAGCCAAAAGTGCTCAACCCAACCAAATAAATCAAGTTAACCCAAACTGGCCCAACATGTATTGATTTTGGTTTGGAATTTGCTCAGTGGTCATGCCAAAGAGCATGCAGAAGTCATTACTCAACTAATTCTATCGTTGATTAAAGCATACAAATGTTTCAGTGATGGGTGGCTGAACCAAAAGGAATTCAATTATTTCCTCTACCAAATCGGTATTTCGCCAACAAGCAAATTTTATTTATGACAGACTTCAGGCAACAAGTTCACTGAGTAAAGGTGCACAAGGTCAATTGGTTCTTTGGCCCCAGTTCAAGTGAGGCACTGGCCTTGGCTAAAACACTGGTGAAGCACCACCTGTTCACAAGATAGACAAATTGTCATTGAGCCATGGTCACATCGGGGGAGGGCAGAGTCAGGTTGGCCATGTATTTTACATCCTGCCTTGGGGCCGGGGAAACGGACCATAAAACATGCAGCTGATCTGATCCTGTTCCCCACTAGTTAGGTTCCGAAACACCAAAATTGAATACTTTGAAACACCACTCCCAAATGTGAACTTCAAAACCACATCAAGTTTTTCTAATATGACACAATGAATATTAGAGGATGCAAGATACCTTTTGCCATACAATTTTTTCCCCCCCAATTAATGCTAACGGTCTATTGTGCAAGATAATACCATGGTTTTAAAAGAGTGGGACAGAAAATACAAAGGCCACACAGTGGTTAGCACTGCTACCTCACAGCATTAGGAACCAGAGTTCAATTCCAGCCTTGGGTGACTGTCTGTGTGGAGTCTGCACATTCTCCGTGTCAACGTGGGTTTCCTCCAGGTGCTCTAGTTTCTTCTCACAGTCCGAAGATGTGAAGAAAGGTAGGAGGATTGGCCATGCTTAATTGAATGTCGCAAGATGTGCAGGTTAGGGGAATTAGTGGGGCAAATGCATGGAGCTACAGGAATGGGGTGGTGGATGGACCTGGGTGGGAAGCTCTGGCAAAAAGTTGGTGCATACTCAATGGGCTGAATGGCCTCCTTTTGCACTCTGGGCATTCTATGATAAGGGGTTGTAAAGGTTATACGAAAAGAAGCTTTGACTTTCTGGAGGGAAGATAAACCTAAAAGAACACCAAATGTTTCAGGTCCCAGAAAATAAAAATATAAGAATTACTACACAGTCTTTATTTCAATAATGAGGAAGCACAAGAGGCAAATAAAAGTGTATGCAGATCTTCAGAGAAACATGAGAAAAGTTCAGAAAACAATGCACATCGTTGTAATAATAATAAATGGGAGGGGAGGTGGGGAGACACAGCAGGAAGAAAAATTGGTCAGCTTTGAACAAGGTTTTGCTTCTATCCTAACTTTTGTCTACAATTGATTCTTTGTGTAACTGTTAGGTTTGAACAGAAAGGTTTAAAATAAGCTGATATCAGTGGTTGAGGGTGGAAAAAGAAAAGGATTCAAAAAAATTGTTATGGCCGAGTTTGGATTCAAGCTAAAACCATCATTACAGCATTACCAATAGATTGCATTTTTCTGATATTAGTTAATACATGTAGAAGATTTGTTGTTACGCTCTAATGAATGGTTTAATAGACAATCAAAGCAAGCTGAAGTGACCCAGTATTTTGTCCTGTAAATTCCAACTCAGCCGTGGATAGATAGTGCAGAGGAAAATAATTTCCACTCATGGCCACTTTCCATATGACTCCAGTTGGAAAGTATATGCATAAGCGCATCAGGCAAGGAACGACCAGTAGGAGCTTGGGTGTGGTGCACCCATAGCAAAAAAAGACAGTTAACATTCACCAAAAAGTGTCTTGGATATATCAATGGAACTAGACGGTTTAACAGAATCACAATGAATTCAAGATTAATTGTTATCTTATTTTTAGAAAGGTTATTTGTCTTTTTTAAAATCATTCTCATGATTTGTGCACTAATAGCAGGACTGGCTTTCACTGCCCATCCCCGAATCCCTCTCAAGACAACAGCGCTGAGCAGCCTTTCTGACTTGCTGCACTATGTTAGGTAGGGAATCCCAGAGCCAGGAACCATGAAGGAATATGCTATATACATCAACATCAGGATGTATAATTTGGAGATGATGGCATTCCAATCTATATGTGGTTGAGGTTTTTTTTGGGGAGGTGCTGTGCAAAAGTCCAGTCTACTTGCTCCATGGAGTTCATCCTGTAAGTAGTACGCATTGTAGTCTAGGAACTTTGGTGATGGACATTTTAGGCAAGTGAATAAGAAACTGAAGAACTGGGTTACTTTCTCCCGAATACGGCACGGGGCGGCACGGTAGCACAGTGGTTAGCACTGCTGCTTCACAGCTCCAGGGTCCCGGGTTCGATTCCCGGCTCGGGTCACTGTCTGTGTGGAGTTTGCACATTCTCCTCGTGTCTGCGTGGGTTTCCTCCGGGTGCTCCGGTTTCCTCCCACAGTCCAAAGATGTGCGGGTTAGGTTGATTGGCCAGGTTAAAAATTGCCCCTTAGAGTCCTGGGATGCGTAGGTTAGAGGGATTAGTGGGTAAATATGTGGGGATAGGGGAATAGGGCCTGGGTGGGATTGTGGTCGGTGCAGACTCGATGGGCCGAATGGCCTCCTTCTGCTCTGTAGGGTTTCTATGATTACTGGAGAGCTTTGAGGATTCGGCTGCAAGTGGAAAGGAATCAATTACACTCCAGACTTGTGCCTTGTAAATGAAGAGACTTTGGAGAATCTGGACCTGAACAACAACAAAATATCCTGCCACTGACCTATAACAGTGATTGAGTTTGTGTGAGCACCACTGAGCAGTTTTTTTCTGCTCAGTGGTGCCCACCCCAAATGTATTGCTAACATAGTGGGGGGACAGTGATGGTAGGTAACATCATTCAATATGAGAGGTGGTTAGGATTGCTCTTGTTGACATGTGTAGCATGTATGTAACTTGCCATTTATCAGCCCAAGCTTGGCTGTTCAGATTTGGCTGTATGTGTGCATGGACTGCTTCATTATCTAAGGAATGTTAAATGGAGCTGAACACTACAGTCAGAAAATAGCTCCACCTCTAACCTTATGATGAAAGGTTGAAAGCAGATGAATGTAGTTGGGTCGAGGACATCGCCTTCAGGAACTTCTAGTGCAAGCCAAAATAGCTCAGTAGGGAGAGTGTTAGACTGATGATCTAAAGTTCCCTGGTTCAAACCCAGGTTACAGCATGAGCCCACCTGCTGGCTTTCTTTGATATCTGCTAATCTGTACTGCATTTTGGGCGGCACAGTGGTTCACACTGCTGCCTCACAGCACCAGGGACCCATGTTCAATTCCAGCTTTGGGTCAGTGTCAGTGTGGAGTCTGCACGTTCTCCCCTTGTCTGCGAGGGTTTCCTCCCAGAGTCCCCCAGTCAAAGACGTTAATTGGCCATGCTGAATTGACCCGAGTGTCAGGGGGATTAGCGGTAAATGTGGGGGGTTACGGGATTAAGGTCTGGGTGGGATTGTGGTCAGTACAAACTCGATGGGCTGAATGGTCTCCTTCTGCACCGTATGGATTCTATGATTCCAACTGATTTGTTTTACTAGAGCTCCTTGTTGCCACACTCCAGTTGCTCTGATGCTTGTTGCTTTCCCCTCTCCTCTGAACTGATTCTGCAAAGTGATTCAAGGATAGAAATCTGCTCTTTTTATTATTCCCAATATTTCCATCCTGATGCAATATTTTCAGTCACAAAGAAAACCCAGGAACTCAAACAGTGCCCATTTCTGAACTTGACAAGCAAAGTGTCAGCCCTCCATTAAAAGAGAAGAGAAGACATTTGCCTTCATATTCACACAGTTTTTTTGTAAAAAACATGCAGTTTGTAAAGAGCATAGATAAGCAGCTACCTTTGAATGGGAGAAAAATGAAATGAGAACACATACTTTCATATTTCCACTGGGCCAGAGACCTGTTTTATTCCCTTAGTTTTAGTCAAGGAAAATAATGTTAAAGTAGGATCTAAAATAAATTCAGTCAATTGTATAGTGCTCTAAACAAAAGCAAGAACATGGCAGTAACAAATGGAATCCAAGTTTATAATATAAAATCACAAGTAGGCTTACATTAACACAAATGAAGTTATTGTGAAAATCCCCTAGTTGCCACACTCTGGTGCCTGTTTGGGTACACTGTGGGAGAATTTAGCCTGGCCAATGCACCTAACCAGCATGTCTTTCGGACTGTGGGAGGAAACCAAAGCACCCACAGGAAACCCACGCAGATATGGGGAGAACGTGCAGACTCTGCACAGACAGTGACCCAAGCCGGGAATCGACCCCGGGTCCCTGGTGCTGTGAGACAGCAATGGTAACGACTGTGCCACCCATTAAGGTGATGCCTAGAATCTTCCTCTTCCAAAAAAAACATAATTCAAAAAGTCACCTCATGTCTCAGCCCTCATTTTACACTTGAACTGAAATATCACATTTTCCCATGAAGTCAGTCTCCTAATGGATAAACTGACTAATATATTATACTGCATGACTAATTCTTTTTCACAAAAAAACCCTCAAATTTAAATCACTATGCGACCTATGTAGTGGCTGAGTCGTCATACCGATTTGAAAGGTAGGAACATGTCGTTTGAACTACTGTGTGCAACCAAGTTCAGAAAACAAGGTCATTACTCTAAGACACTTGTAAAGTGTAAATCACATCAAAATTGAGATCTTGCAACCCGCCATAAATAATCTACCTTCCCTTTTCAAATATAATCATATTCTATCTTGGAAGTAAAACACATACTGCAAAAATACACATGTGAAAATTTCAATTCCAAACATTTCCTTTACAGAACTGTCAGGACAATAACACTAATCTTCCATTTTCCAACAAACATTGTGCATAAATTTGCAGAATTTTCCCACAAGCTTAGTATGAAAAGACTAGTCCCTCCCTATACAAAAACCAGTGAATAGATCCTTTCTTTTAAGGCAAAAATTGTATGAGGTATAGCAAACAAACTCCAAAGGTAACGATGCCTTTCGCCTAGTGCTTTTCTACACGTAGTACACAATGGCTGAAAAAAGTTCAATAAATTCACACTGACCAATCCAAAAACCTTGCCAGACACAACTTAAGGCTCAGCCAAAAACAAATAACTATACGTATTACAACAAGAGCAGCTGCCAATTTTACATTCAGTGGTAGAGGGACAAATCTTCAGTTTTAACGATTACAAAAAACAAGGTTCGGTACGATGTTCAAAGGAAGTCAACAATCTAATATACTGCTCGATTACTGAAATGGTTGAATTGAAAGGTAATTTCCATGTTCAATATTGAAGCCCAATGCAAAGAGTACAGTTAGCACAAACAAAACGTGCAGTGAACACACCACACAACAGACTTGTGTACTTGCCTGGTCCTCAAGTTATGTGCATTTTCTACATTAATACAAATTTATTCTTCTCCCACCCTCTTTTACATAACGCAGTCCTGAGTATAATTACTTATTTGTATCAGTTGGTCAGTCATCTGCTCTTGTGTAGGGAGTAAGTGAACAATACTCTGAAAAGCTAAACAGAAAATCAACACCAACTCAGTGGATGTGCCCAGTACCTCAGAAGGGGGAAAAAAAACAAGAAATCCCTCCCCCCACCCTCCATAACAGAAAATAAACAGAAGGATAATGCTCAGGATGACCTAGTACTTTGTTCCTTCCTTTAGGCACATTGACTGAATAAAGGTCTAAACACACATCTGATTTGACAAGCATTCAGGTTGACAAAGGATGTAGTGAAAGTGAAATCATACCTAAGGCATTCAGAGTCTCCGGGTCAAAGGTCATCTAACAGTACCTCAGATGCTTGCTTCCTGCTGAGCTTGGTTAAAAAGGACTTTTCCGGGAAGACATACTTTTGGAAAAGCATCCTTTCTCAGTTTTAAACATATATGCAAGACACATTTTGTGGCCAGATGAGTCCTTTGGACTTCAATGGTTAAATGCAATGTTCTTTTCCATGGCAACCACTTTAGTTAGAAACACCAACCTTGCTACACGTCACAAAGTTAAAAAGTTTGTCAAGCCAATAAATATAAAAACACTACCAGCTCAACGAGACTTCAATGCAAAGAAAATGCTTTCAGCAGATTAAAAGGTCTGAAAGTCTGATACTGCCGTACCCACATTTAATCATAGTTTTGTGGTTAAGGTCCCAGTCAGCCCCACAAAATCCAGCCCTGGGGAGAATTAAGGCGCAATGGCTTCAGGTTCGGATATTTGGGGATGTGCAATGCAGCAAGTTATATTTTGTATCTGACTGTGCTTGACACTGACACTAAGTTTCAAAAGGCAGACAAGGCATTCCAAACTCCCGAGCCAACATCCTTCACCTCAAGTCCAAATTTTCAACAAATATAAATAGTCAGGCTCATTTATGCTCAAGATATTTTAACACCTGATCTGGAATCAAATTGTTTAGAGCAAAAGGATATCCACACCACTAAAAATCTTGACCTCAAGATAATTTTATGTAGAAACAGGAGTCATTTGCCTTGCCCCTACCACGCTGTGATGATGTGGCGTTCTTCTGTTTCTTGATCCTCAACTGTTCAGGGCCTGTATTATTTAAGTTGTCGTTCTCAATTCATGCCCTGAACCCATCAATCTGCTTTCCCAGAAAATAGTTAAGCAGAGATTATTTAGTTCTGTTAACACACTTTCTCAGCATCTGATAAGTGAAGTTTAGAAAGCAGCTTGCTGGCAGATCTCACAATTGTGTATGATTTCAAGAAGAAATTAGATATAGCTCTTGGGACTAAAGGGATCAAGGGATATGCGGGGGGGGGGGGGGGGGGGGGGTAGGTGGGTTTGGGACACTGAATTTGGTGATCAGCCATGATCAAAATGAATGGCAAAGCAAGCTCAAAAGGGCTGAAAGGCCTACTCCTGGTTCTATTTTCTGTTTCAATAAAGTATGTATTTCAAAATTGGAAAATGTAGGGGAAATCCCTTCCTAAGCACATTTGATTTTAATTTCATAGGAATGAAAACCGACTCACAAGAAGAGAGAGATGCAGGTGCTATATTGGTACACGAAACTAAACTACGTTACGAACCAGATTACAAAAAATTAGATTAGACTTGGATAAATCACTCATCAGTCAAGTATTGCATTCGGAGAACTGTCTTCTAGTGCAAAGTTATCCGCAACCGGGTGTTGTAGACTGGCACATTCCAAGGTCCAGGACTAGGTGGTGAGGGATGCACTAAAGCTCAGGCTCAATGGTTATCTTCTGAGGTCATTCAACCTTATTACACTGAGGCGTTGGAAATTGGGTAAAACCTCCTCGGGCTCGGACGAACATGTAACGAGCACTGGAAATATTACTTGTAAATGTAGTAACATACAATACTGAAGAAACTGATTTGGTTTGCATCTTGTGCAATGTTAACTCTATTAATAAAATTTGTGAATTTTCAGTTCAGAGTATATTTTGGGAAAAATGTGCAATGAAGAACTAGTGAATTCTGTAATCTCCAATTTGTAAAAACAAAACTGAAAGCCAATTGCTTTAATCTGGACAGATTAAAAGAAACTACCCTAGTGGGCAGACAGAGCATATGCACACACCAGGGAAAATATTAAAGATTTATGGCTGCTCCAATAGGATTAGCGATACAGAGCAGTCGTTTAACACTATGTGCCACAATCGGTTAACTAGATTTGTTTTTCTGGAGATGGCAGGAGAAGAGTGATTTAAACGGATGTAATAACACTTCAGATTTTAAAAAATGTTCCCTGCGCCCACCGCATTTGTTACCTGTGCGCACGTCTTGCACAAAAACCACCACCCAACACAAACACGTTCATTCTTCCCCCTCCTCCACTTAGCTTCTCTGCAGGAGCTTCCAGGCGTCAATCTAATCAGTTATTAACGACCGCTACACCCCTCCCCAGCACACACACACACACAGGGAACGACACACCGAGACGAAACACATACCAGGGCGTGCTTGTCGAGGTTAAAAAACACAAAAAAGGGAGACCGAATACCAATTGCCTCTATTCCCATCTCCAATGTGCAATTTCAAAATAAAATCTTAAAGGCTTGAATTTAAAACGTGAAGTGCCCTTAACAAATGATGCCCGTTCAAAAACACAAAGGAAAGTAACCTTACTGCAACCATGGTAAATAAATCTCTCCCATGAGACTGAAGCAGACAGAGGGGGTTGAAACTAACACCATTGCTACCTGCACAAGTTGCCATTTGCTGCAGCCTGTCAGCTCGGCTCCACACGACAATCGGGAATCGCTTTCTCCTGCCGAAAGGAAATACTTTGCTCTTTTTTTTTATAATTCCGCTTCAATCCTACATTGCGACTTGATTTTCAAAAGCACACACTGAATAAATATGCAGGCGCCAGGTTTTCTTGCCATTTTTAACAACGTAACAGTCCCATTTTTCAGGTAAACATGTTTACATCGCTCTCCCTCCCTTCTCTCGCTCGCTCGCTGTGGCAGGCGCACATGTCACAATTTCGTCAGCAGGAAAAGCCCATCAACTTAGCATCAACCACTGGGGCAAAATGTTTTTTTTTGTAAAAAAACAAAAAAGCTTAAAATTATTCCAAAAGGTACACACCGCGAGAGAAAAATAGGTTTTTGAACTGCGTTTAAAATGTGGCCATTGCACAAGAAAATACACAAGCACTGTTAAAATGCCAGAGGGGGGGAGGGAGATGCTAACACACCGTTAGCTTGCCTTTCCTGAAGAGGGAAAATTTCCCTACCTTTAAAGTTACAACAGGACAGATAAAAATCATTGCAACACTGGGACTAAAAATACAACCGACACCACCACCCCCCCAGAGGCAATCATCACCTTTCCCAGAAACAAAACGCAACACACACACAATAAAAGTTTATATAAACAAATGTAGAAGAGGAGGGGGGGGGGGTGGTTTCAACTCCTTCCCGGCTGTAACGTAAATGTCTTCCTTATATAGCTTTCTCAAACCTAGAGTCCGAGTCAGTGGAGCGGGCCAGAGGCCCTGTAATTCGCTCAAACGTCCCCGTCCCCCCACCCCCAACCAATTCGGCACCAAACAGGTACCCGGACCGAGAAGACAAGCGTCTGGATTCAGCCTTCCCTTTTAGCATAATGTGGAGGGGGACAAAAAAAAACCCGAACCTCACCAACTGTTTATGTTTACACCCAGGGAGGAGGAGGAGGGAAAGAAATCCCTTCAAACAACAAAAAAAAAGTCTCGCTTCCTCTTTTAAAACACTTTAAACTCTCGACTGCGTCAGGTAATAGTGCAGCAAAATGAACTTTTCAGGGAGAGCCAATAAATAAATAACGGTGTGCGTTTGTTTCCTCGCTCACGAGCACTTTTACTTTTTTTTTTACACCCCCTCCCTTTGAAGCAACTAAAGTGGAGTTTGAAATACGGGATGCGTTAAAAATTAAACAAAAAAAAAAGAACTGGAAAAGGAAAAGGAGTGTTCTGTTGTCTAATTCGCCCTGGGGGTCGGTGCAAGAACAGAGAGAGAGAGAGAGAGAGAGTGGGGGGAGGGAGGGATCTGACTGAGCAGATAAAGAGCTGGGAGGGAGCGGCAGCAACATAACGGTCCAGGGCCATGAACCGCTAGGCGACGGAGCAGAGAGAGGCCAGGGAGCAGGTAATGATCCCACACCGACAGCACCAACAACTGCTCGCCTCCCAACTTTCACCGCACTTTCCCCAATCCCCCTTCACCACACAACACAACACAAAAAAAACACCACCAAACTCCCAACTAATAATCAGCATAAACACTGGGACGGATCTGTGTGTGTGTCGAGTTCCCGATTTAAAAATCCGTCTCTGGCACAACCGAGTTTCTCCGAGTTAAGTTTTTCTTTTGTTTCTCTCTCTTTTTTTGATTATACATAAATATATATCCAGCTTCTCTTCCCTCGTCTTCTTTTACCAACACTCTTTCTCCCCTCCTCCTCCTCCTCCCTACCTAATTCCAGCTTCCACAAAAGTATATGGTGAGGTAGAAGGGGGGGGATTATGAGAATTCCCCCTTGTCCAGCCTTTCCTCTCCCTCTCTCTGGACACCACTTTGCTGTCCCCCCTCCCCTCTTCATTGCCAAGCTCACCGTTTTTCCTCCTCGGGTTTGCCTGCTTTCTGCGCTTACACCTGGGGCCATCCGCCATGATCCGCTCCCTCTCTCGTTTCATTGATAAGCGCTGTCAAATTCCAGGACGCGTGCAACCACCCCCAGCCTTCTTTGCGACACTTCATTTTTTTTTTGCGACACACCTACCTTTCCGCCGCCCCCTTTTTTTTTGCCCCTCCCCCACTCCCACCTCCCCCCGTTCCCCCCTCCCCCTCCCCCTCCCCCTCCAGAGGCGGCAGCAGCAGCACCTCCGCGCGAGCTGCGGGCAGCGGCCGGCGCTCACTATGGGGAAGGGCAGGTTGCCCTGGAGATGGCCCCCCTTCCCCCCACCCACCCCAGAGCGCGCGCGCCTCACTCTCTCTCTCTCTGTCTGTGTCTGTCTGTCTACCCCCTCCCCACCTCTGGCCCTGCCAATCATCTCCTCCTCCCCCCCCCCCCCCCCCCCATCTCCTGCTCTCTCTCTCTCTGAAACATTTGGCTTTGCGGCACAATTTGAATGCGGCGCGGGAAATTTAAAACTCAGTGGCCAAGGTATGAAATATAAGGATGAGAGAGAGAGAGAAATTGTATGCCATCAGCGCCACCAGTACCCTGGCAGAAATGTTATCATTCCTGTATATAAATATAGAGAGTGAGAAATATCTAGGCACAGACATACAGATAAATATTTAATTAGGTACACACATCTACAGATGGATATTTGTTAGTGTCACAAGTAGGCTTACATTAACACTGTAATGAAGTTAGGGGATTTTCACAGTTTGAAGTTTATTTGTTAGTGTCACAAGTAGGCTTACATTAACACTGCAATGAAGTTAGGAGATTTTCACAGTTTAAAGTTTATTTGTTAGTGTCACAAGTAGGCTTACATTAACACTGCAATGAAGTTAGGAGATTTTCACAGTTTAAAGTTTATTTGTTAGGGTCACAAGTAGGCTTACATTAACACTGCAATGAAGTTAGGAGATTTTCACAGTTTAAAGTTTATTTGTTAGTGTCACAAGTAGGCTTACATTAACACTGCAATGAAGTTAGGAGATTTTCACAGTTTGAAGTTTATTTGTTAGTGTCACAAGTAGGCTTACATTAACACTGCAATGAAGTTAGGGGATTTTCACAGTTTGAAGTTTATTCATTAGGGTCACAAGTAGGCTTACATTAACACTGCAATGAAGTTACTGTGAAAATCCCCAATGTGACTGATATGTGACTAATTTAAATTCGAAGTCGATTTGAGCTGTCAGTTTTTTTAACAATTGGCATCTTAAATGATCAGAGACCCTGGTTTGGAAATTGATCTCTTCCAAGTAAGGAGGATGCCGTGTGATTGTAAGCATTTTCTTTTCAGAACAATCATTTATTTTGAGGTACAAATCGTAGCGCGTTTTTTTTACATCATTTAGTTTGCTCACAAGTGAAATATCTACTTGCAAAATCATCAAGGGGTTATTAATATTTGATAAAATGAAAAGCTGGTTTAAGAAATACATGACCACGCATCAATTTGCTAATCGTGAATAAAATAATTTAAGCCTGGTAAATCTGGTCCACTTTCCTGTCTGCCCCCATCAAAAATCTATCTGAACTTCGCCTTGAATAAATTCAATGACCCGGCCACTTCTACTAACGCAGTCGGGTTCAGTATTTTACAAATCAGTAATCTATTTCCGAACAATGTGAAAGTGACCGGTGATAACTGGTGTTTAATGGTGTCTCGTTGTGTCCACGTTACTGGTCAACTTCATGAAAGGCTTTATTACTTACTGTAAAACAAGATAAAGGGGGAAAGAAAAACAAATTACTGTTAGAAAATCCCAGTCGGTCCGGCAGCATCTGTGGAGAGAGAATAGAGCCAACGTTTCGAGTCTGGGTGACTCTTCGTCAGGCTGAAGATAATTGGAAATTAGGATGAGGTAAGATAAAAAGAAACTTGTATGAGGCACAAATTGTCAGAATCTACAAACAAGTTACTGCTAGCTCACAGGTCAACCAAAAGAATACATTTTTTGAAAGTACTAACTGGAATATACGAGCATAATTCAATTATTTTTATCTGGAAGCACTTCGAGGTATGAAAATATTTGTGGTCTAAATGTACGAAATCTTCATTTGTAATATTCAGAACCAAAAACCTGATAACAATCTTTACCCAAAAAAGGTTAAAATGCATTGATCCACATAGCAAAGAGTGGGGGTTAACTTATATAATGTTCTTTAGTCATGTCATGTTTTTGCCTGCAATGACATACCATGCACACTGTAATAACTATTGTACCCACAACATTCCTCTTTGATCAAGTTTATACTTTATGAAAAACAAAATTACTTGTCAATCCCAGGCTGTTCTCGCTAGCGTATTAATTTTGTTCAAAAGGCCCATTTACTTGATTGATTCCACTTTTCATATTCATTCTTTTCGTTCCTACACAGACACACACACACACTAATGAACATAAATTTCTGGGACTAAAACCGAACTAAGACTGAAACTGTGAATTTTATTGCCTTGGCGTGGCTGCAGCATTTAAACCGTGCCATGAACGGGAGGTAGAAAGACGACGAGTCTTGTTCTATCTTCATTCCGCATTTCCCGCATTCGCACCGACCCACAATACTAATAGAATTCTGCTTTAGCGGCTGGCAGGTGAATTCCGATTGCAATAGGTAGCGGGCTGCAGTGTGCTGCGCTGAGCTCCTTTCCCCCAATCTGCATTCAGAGCCAGTTCACAGGGGTGAGGGGGCAGCTGGAAAGCCCAAACGCGCTTTCACTGACAACAGGATCTCTTGGGTCACTGTTGGAGACAGAAATGAGCTCGGAAATCCCTCTTGCTGAGAGGCACGGCCCGTTTCGCACCAGTCATCCACTTGGTGAGAAAGCTGCCCCTTCGGTGCCAGATCCCATGTAAATGAGCTCGTCTAATCCCAGTCGACACAGCACAAGGGCAGTGCTACCGGCTTGCCCAATTTAAAATGGCCGTTAAAACTCAGGCATGTTCTGTCCCATTGGGAAGGCTTTCCTTAAAGCAAGGACGAAAGAGAATTCAGCCTCGTGTGTGTGTGTGAGTTGCCTTATCATGTCCTCGGGGCCAGTCAAAGTGCTTCCGCGACCAATGAGTTACTTTTGAAGTGTAATTAGCACTGCTATGTAAACAACTGTGGCAGCAAGGTGCACAAAAGAGCAACATGAGATTAACGAGCACGGTTTAGTTCTGGTCCGGGACTGCACTTTCGGCTTCATCTTTTGCAGTTGCGTTTGAAGCGAGGCAGAACAGTTTCAGCTTTCTCTCTGCGTGGTACAGAGTCAACCAAACTCAACTTTTATACTTCTGCCTCGTTCCAGACGCCCACGGGAGACGCGAGCAATTTAAATAAATTTGCAGTACACAAACCTGGAGACTGCTGCATTATTTTAACGCTTGCATCATCTTTCTCACTGACAGCAGCATGGCAGGACCGCCCAATCTCACCCCGCATTACTGGGATCACCCCCAAAGTACAGGGAGTCCTTTGAAATCCCTTCTTTCGCTCTTGTAGTCTTGCCTTCTTTCGATAGCAGGGCCTCCCGCAGCAGCTGGCGATGGTGGGGGCGAGCACCAGGCAGGGGAAACTGGTTGGCCTTTATGCTGCCAATCATACGATCCCAGGAGACATGACCCACCTGGACCTCTACATGGCTGATCCATTCCGAAGCCTAGATCCCATTGAAAATGCCAGTGTGGCTGAGAAGGTCATCTCGATGGAAGATCAGATAACATCCCCCCCCAACCCTTGCCATTTTTCCCGATCATTACTGAACAAAGAAAATGCTGCCACCCATATGGACATGCTGGCTACCAGAGCTCAACTGAACCTGCTGATGACCCAAATGCTCAGCAAACAGTTACCATGCAATAACGTTTATTTATTAGTCACAAGTAGGCTTACATTCACACTGCAATGAAGTTACTGTGAAAATCCCCTAGTCGCCGCACTCTGGCGCCTGTTCAGGTACACTGAGGGAGAATTTAGTATGGCCAATCCACCTAACCTGCACATCTTTGGATTGTGGGAGGAAACCGGAGCACCCGGAGGAAACCCACGCAGAGACAGGGAGAATGTGCAAACTCCACACAGTGACCCAAGCCCAGAATCGAACCCGGGTCCCTGGTGCTGTGAGGCAGCAGTGCTAACCACTGTGTCACCCTAATATGTGTAGTTGCCCGGATTGCAACTCTCAGGCAGAGAAGTGTGTAGCTAGTCCCATGGCAGCAGATGGTGAGGGTGAACACTAACTTGAGGAACTGGTCAGTCCCTGTGGGACACTGAGAGGTCTCCAACAAGCTGAGGAACAGAGCCAGATGCTGTGGGGTGAGGGAGGAAGCAACCAGGACAAAGTCAGGACTTATGAGTGATAGCGTGGCAGGAGCCTAAGGGCAGCTTGAAGCCTCTGAGGGGGGCTGTAAGAGTTTTTAGAAGGGGAGGTGAGACCCCCTCAGTACCCCTGAGTCTGAGAAGTATCATAGAGAGAGCAGGGAGCAAGACTGCAGCCAGGAGCTGGGCAGCAGGACAAGCCTGAACACGTGAAACAAGGAACCTTTTTTAACCTTTGTGCAGTCTGTGTGCTTAAACCTCACGTTACATTCCATTATTGCTACTGTTCCTGATTCCATTATTTTCCTTTTCTTTCTATATGTCCTATAAACTGCAATTATTAGCGCTCAATCATGCCGAGCTTGTAATCAGATCTCAGCAATAACTGCTACATCCTACCATTTAACCTGATTGCTTTCAACCCAGCTCTATGCCTTATAATGTCTGTATTCATGCATAAAACTGTTATTTGGGTAGCTGTCTTCTGCCAATTTGCTTTGCTGGGGTTTTTCTTCAATTTTTGACTTACAGCGTGGATTCCAGTGCACCTGAACAGGTGCCAGAGTGTGGCGACTACGGGCTTTTCACAGTAACTTCACTGCAGTGTTAATGTAAGACTACTTGTGACTAATAAACAAACTTTAACTTTTCCCCCCTCCCAACTCCTCCCTACAACCTGCTATAAATCCACTTGGAATGTTTCTCTCCACAGATCCTGCTTGACCTGCTGAGTATTTCCAGTATTTTTTGTTTTAATTTCAGATTTCCAGCTTCTGCAGTATTTTGCTTTCATTTATTATATATTATAAATATTTTCCCACTGCCCTTTTACCCTTTTCACAAAAACTTAGATGCATCTCTGGTTTAGGTGAAGGCCTTTTGCACAGCCTTCCTTGGCCTCAAAAGTGATCTGAGTGCCCCAAGCATCTGAACTCTGTCCTCTACCCAGCATCTTTGCAACTACGCATTGATATTTTAATACTTCTCTTCCTGTCTAGTCTAATATGCGTCACTAGAGGTAATCCAAAGATTACTATCTTAGAAGTGCTACATATGAACTTACGTACAAACATATAAATTAGGAGAAGTAGGCCATTCGGCCCCTCAAGCCTGCTCCATCATTTGAGAAGATCATGGCTGATCTGATTGACACCTTAACTCTACTTTCACGTCTGCTCCCACAGCCTTTGATTCCTTTGTCAATCAAGAATCTACTTGAATAAAAGCAAATTACTGCGGATGCTGGAACTGAATCTACCTAACTCAGTGTTAAAAATATTTAATAACCCTGTCTCCACTGGTCTCTGGGGAATAGAATTTCAAAGACTAACAACCTCGGAGAGAAAAAATTCTCTTCATCTTTGTCTTAAATGGGACACCTCTTATTTTTAAAATGTGTCCCCTAGTTCTAGACTCTCCCACAAGGAGAACCATTCTTTTAGCATCTGCCCAATTAAGTCTCCTCAGGATCTTATGTTTCAATAAAATCACTTCCCATTCTTCTAAACTGTAATGGATGCAAGCCATATGCAAATTGTGCAAGTTTTCTACATAAGATAACTCCTTCATCCCAGGAATAATTTGATGGAACAATCTCTGAACTGTTTCTAACATAATTATGACCTTTCTTAAATAAGGAGAACAAAACTGTATACAGTACTCTAGATGTGGTCTCACTAAATGTACATTAAGAAGTCTCACAACACCAGGTTAAAGTTGGTTTATTTGGTATCACGAGCTTTCGGAGCGCTACTCCTGACTCTGCACTGATCCCTGTTGCACTCTACTAATTACAGCTTGCCAATCTGAAAATTACTGATTTAACCCTGCTCTCTACTTCCTGTTACTAACCAATCCACTATCCATGCGAACATGTTACCCTTTACACCATGAGCTCTTATTTTGTGTAATAAGCTTTGATGTGGCACCTTATCAAATGTCCTTTGGAAATCCAAGTACAACACATCTACAAGTTCCTTTTTATCCATGTTACTTATGATTTCCTCAAAGAACTCCAATGAGTTAGTTAAATATGATTTTCCTTTCACAAAACCGTGTTGCTTCTGCCTAATTGCATTAAGTTTTTCTAAGTGCCCTGCTATACAATCTAACATATTCCCTGAGACAAATGTCAGACTAACCAGCCTGTAGTTTCCCGCTTTTTATCTTTCTCCTTTCTTGAATAGAGGAGGACATTCGTCATTTTCAGATCTAATGGGATCTTTCTGCATTCCATTTCATGAGTTATAAATATAGCCTGCTTGCCCTCTCATCCCAGAATTCTTTCTATACACTTTGCAATGTCCTGAATCCTTGAACTTGGGAAGCATCATATCATTTGATACTTGTGTTCACAGAAGCAACGCCAATATCAAGCCCCCTGACTATGGAATTCCCCACATTCACCAGCTTGTCTTTTCTTGATACCTGTACTGTTTCCCGAATGGGTAATCTCTTTCTATTCAGTGTGTTCTAATTGCTCATTGTTTACAGTCCTCTGGCACCCTTTTTTCTCTCCATATCACCAGGATTTTTAAAATGTGTACCTATGAGATAAAGCCAGCTCCATGGATGATCCCTTTCTAGCAGTACCTGTTGCTTCTTACCCTGTCTGCCGATAGTCATCCAGTCTTAGAAACCTGTAGAGCGATTAGCCTCTGGAGCATTTGATTCCCAAATGTAGTAATCAGTTGACTCTTAAGCCATGAAACCCTTGTACAGTTTGTATGCATTTACCTCAGTTGAAATGTCATCGACCAAATGAGAGATGATCTTACCGAAATGTATAAAATTCTCAAAGGACTTGATATGGTGAATGCTGAAATGTTCCCTGTTGTGGGAGAGACTAGAGCTTGGGGGACACCATTTAAAAATAAGGGGTCTCCTATTTAAGGTGGAGATAAGATTAATTTCTTTCTCTGAAGGTCATGAGTGTGTGGAATTCCCTTCACCAGAGAGTGTGGAGGCACAGTCATTAAATATTTTTCAGGCAGAGGTAGAAAAATTCTTGACAAACAGGGACTCAAAGGCTATCGGCGATAGGCATGAATATGGAGTTGGGGCCACAATTAGACCAGCCATGATCTTATCAAATGGTCGAGCATGCTCGAGGGGCCAAATGGCCTACTCCTGTTCCAAATTCATACATTCCTACCTACTCAAAACATTAACTTTGAATCTCTTGCCTGAATGCTGACTGACCTATTGAGTGTTTTGAGCAAGTTTTATTCTTATTTTGGATTTGCAGCACTTGCAGTATTTTACTTTTTGAACTTTCCAGGGGCCATCCCATATTGCAGTTCCCAGGTGAATGATATGTTTTTCTGTTGAGCAGACAACTGATAAAGGAAGTAGCTGAAACCAGTCTGTCTTCAACACCGGTTTAGTCACAAAACCCTGTATAACATAAGCAGACTACTTTTCCTTTTCACACAGTTTCCCCCACACGTGTCAAAACTGGTTTTATTTATGTGCTCTAACCATTCCCCAATAGTATCAGCTGCTCTTAATCACACTAGAGCATATATAGAAACATAGAAAAACTACAGCACAATACAGGCCCTTCAGCCCACAAAGTTACATAGAACATAGAACATAGAACATTACAGCGCAGAACAGGCCCTTCGGCCCACGATGTTGCACCGACCAGTTAAGAAAAAAAAAAACTGTGACCCTCCAACCTAAACCAATTTCTTTTCGTCCATGAACCTATCTACGGATCTCTTAAACGCCCCCAAACTAGGCGCATTTACAACTGATGCTGGCAGGGCATTCCAATCCCTCACCACCCTCTGGGTAAAGAACCTACCCCTGACATCGGTTCTATAACTACCCCCCCTCAATTTAAAGCCATGCCCCCTCGTGCTGGATTTCTCCATCAGAGGAAAAAGGCTATCACTATCCACCCTATCTAAACCTCTAATCATCTTATATGTTTCAATGAGATCCCCTCTTAGCCGCCGCCTTTCCAGCGAAAACAATCCCAAATCCCTCAGCCTCTCCTCATAGGATCTCCCCTCCATACCAGGCAACATCCTGGTAAACCTCCTCTGCACCCTCTCCAAAGCCTCCACATCCTTCCTGTAATGTGGGGACCAGAACTGCACACAGTACTCCAAGTGCGGCCGCACCAGAGTTGTGTACAGTTGCAACATAACGCTACGACTCCTAAATTCAATCCCCCTACCAATAAACGCCAAGACACCATATGCCTTCTTAACAACCTTATCTACTTGATTCCCAACTTTCAGGGATCTATGCACACATACACCTAGATCCCTCTGCTCCTCCACACTATTCAAAGTCCTCCCGTTAGCCCTATACTCAACACATCTGTTATTCCTACCAAAGTGAATTACCTCACACTTCTCCGCATTAAACTCCATCCGCCACCTCTCGGCCCAACTTTGCAACCTGTCTAAGTCTTCCTGCAAACTACGACACCCTTCCTCACTGTCTACCACACCACCGACTTTGGTGTCATCAGCAAATTTGCTAATCCACCCAACTATACCCTCATCCAGATCATTAATAAATATTACAAACAGCAGTGGCCCCAAAACAGATCCCTGAGGTACACCACTTGTAACCGCACTCCATGATGAATATTTACTATCAACCACCACCCTCTGTTTCCTATCCGCTAGCCAATTCCTGATCCAATTTCCTAGATCACCCCCAATCCCATACATCTGCATTTTCTGCAGAAGCCTACCATGGTGAACCTTATCAAACGCCTTACTAAAATCCATATATACCACGTCCACTGCCTTGCCCCCATCCACCTCCTTGGTCACTTTCTCAAAAAACTCAATAAGGTTAGTAAGGCACGACCTACCTGCCACAAAACCATGCTGACTATCACCTATCAATTCATTACTCTCCAAATAACTATAAATCCTATCCCTTATAATTTTTTCCAACATCTTGCCGACAACAGAAGTGAGACTCACCGGTCTATAATTCCCGGGGAAGTCTCTGTTCCCCTTCTTAAACAATGGGACAACATTCGCTAACCTCCAATCTTCTGGTACTATACCAGAGGCCAACGACGACCTGAAGATCAGAGCCAGAGGCTCTGCAATCACTTCTCTTGCCTCCCAGAGAATCCTTGGATAAATCCCATCCGGACCAGGGGATTTATCTATTTTCAGACCCTCCAGAATATCCTGCACATCCTCCTTATCAACTGTAATACTGTCTATTCTACTCCCCTGCAACCCAGTGTCCTCCTCAGCTATATTCATGTCCCCTTGCGTGAACACCGAAGAGAAATATTGGTTCAATGCTTCACCAATCTCCTCCGGTTCCACACATAACTTCCCTCTGCCATCTATAACTGGCCCTAAACTTGCCCTAACCAACCTTCTGTTCTTGACATACCTATAGAACGCCTTAGGATTCTCTTTAACCCTATCCGCCAAAGTCTTCTCATGTCCCCTTTTAGCCCTTCTAAGCTCGCTCTTCAACTCCCTCTTAGCCAATCTAAAGCTTTCTAGTGCACTACCCGAGTGCTCACGTCTCATCCGAACATAAGCCTCCTTTTACTTTTTAACCAACAAAGAAACTTTTTTGGTGCACCACGGTTCCCTAGCCCTACCAATTCCTCCTTGCCTGACAGGGACATACCTATCACAGACTCGCAGTAGCTGCTCCTTGAAAAAACTCCACATGTCGGACGTTCCCAGTCCCTGTAAACTCCTAGTCCAACCTATGTTTCCTAATTCTCTCCTAATAGCCTCATAATTACCCTTCCCCCAGCTAAAACCACTGGCCCGAGGTTCATGCCTATCCCTTTCCATCACTAAGGTGAACGTAACCGAATTGTGGTCACTATCACCAAAATGCACACCAACTTCCAAGTCTAGCACCTGGTCTGGCTCATTTCCCAGCACCAGATCCAATATAGCCTCACCTCTAGTTGGCCTGTCTACATACTGAGTCAAAAAACCTTCCTGCACGCTTTGAACAAAAACTGACCCCTCTAACGAGCCGAGTTGGGCCGAACATGTCCCTACCTTAGCGATTACTAGGATTACCTATAACCCTCTATCTCACTAAGTTCCATGTACTTATCTAAAAGTCTCTCAAAAGACCCTATCGAATCCACCTCCACCACTGTTGCTGGCAGCCCATTCCACGCACCCACCACCCTCTGAGTGAAAAACTTACCCGACATCTCCTCTGTACCTACTCCCCAGCACCTTAAACCTGTGTCCTCTTGTGGCAACCATTTCAGCCCTGGGAAAAAGCCTCTGACTATCCACTCGATCAATACCTCTCAAAATCTTATACACCTCTATCAGGTCACCCCTCATCCTTCATCTCTCCAAGGAGAAAAGGCCGAGCTCACTCAACCTATCCTCATAAGGCGTGCTCCCCAACCCAGGCAACATCCTTGTCAATCTCCTCTGCACCCTTTCTATGGCTTCCACATCCTTCTTGTAATGAGGACAGCAGAACTGAGCACAGTACTCCAAGTGGGGTCTGACCAGGGTCTTATACAGCTGCAACATTATCTCACGACTCCTAAACTCAATTCCTTGATTGATGAAGGCCAGTACACCATACGCCTTCTTAACCACAGCTGCTTTGAGCGTCCTATGAACTCGGACCCCAAGATCCTTCTGATCTTCCACTCTGCCAAGAGTCCTACCATTAATATTATATTCTGCCATCCTATTTGACCTGCCAAAATGAACCACCTCACACTTATCTGGGTTGAACTCCATCTGCCACTTCTCCGCCCAGTCTTGCATCCTATCAATGTCTCGCTGCAACTTCTGACATCCCTCCACACTATCCACAACACCTCCAACCTTTGTGTCATCAGCAAACTTACCAACCCATCCCTGCACTTCCTCATCCAGGTCATTTATAAAAATCACAGAGTAAGGGTCCCAGAACAGATCCCTGGGGCACTCCACTGGCGACTGACCTTCATGCAGAATATGACCCATCTATAACCACTCTTTGCCTTCTGTGGGCAAGCCAGTTCTGGATCCACAAAGCAATGTCCCCTTGGATCCCATGCCCCCTCACTTTCTCAATAAGCCTTGCATGGGGCACCTTATCAAATGCCTTGCTGAAGTCCATATATAGTACATCTACTGCTCTTCCTTCATCAATGTGTTTAGTCACATCCTCAAAAAATTCAATCAGGCTTGTAAGGCATGATCTGCCTTTGACAAAGCCATGCTGACTATTCTTAATCATATTTTACCTCTCCAAATGTTCATAAATCCTACCTCTCAGGATCTTCTCCATCAAATACATTCATTCCATTGTCACAGCATTTGTCGCAATAACTTGATATGCTCTCCTTACAGGTCTACGGTGGCACAGTGGTTAGCACTGTTACCTCACAGCACCAGGGACCTGGGTTTGATTCCCAGCTTGGGTCACTGTCTGTGTGAAGTCTGCACGTTCTCCTCGTGTCTGCGTGGGTTTCCTCCAGGTGCTCCGGTTTCCTCCCATGGTTCAAAAGACATGCTGGTTAAGTTTTGATTTGATTTATTCTGTCGCATGTATTAACATACAGTGAAAAGTATTGTTTCTTGCGCACTATACAGACAAAACATACCATTCATAGAGAAGGAAACGAGAGAGTACAGAATGGAGTGTTACAGTCATAGCTAGGCTGTAGAAAAAGATCAACTTAATGCAAGGTAAGTCCATTCAGAAGTCTGACAGCAGCAGGGAAGAAGCTGTGTTTGAGTCAGTTAGTACGTGACCTCAGACGTTTGTATCTTTTTCCCAATGGAAGAAGGTGGAAGAGAGAATGTCCGGGGTGCATGGGGTCCTTAATTATGCTGGCTGCTTTGCCAAGGCAGCGGGAAGTGTAGACAGAGTCAATGGATGGGAGGCTGGTTTGCGTGATGGATTGGGCTACATTCACGACCTTTTGTAGTTTCTTGCGGTCTTGGGCAGAGCAGGAGCCATACCAAGCTATGATACAACCAGAAAGAATGCTTTCTATGGTGCATCTGTAAAAGTTGATGAGAGTCGTTGCTGACATGCCAAATTTCCTTCGTCTTCTGGGAAAGTAGAGGCGTTGGTGGGTTATCTTAACTATAGTGTCGACATGGGAGGACCAGGACAGGTTGTGGTGATCTGGACACATGGTGCATTGGCCATACTAAATTCTCCCTCAGTGTACCTGAACAGGCGCTCCCGAGTGTGGTGACTAGGGGATTTTCACAGTAACTTCATTGCAGTGTTAATGTAAGCCTACTTGTGACACTAATAAATAGATAAATAAACTATTCCACCAGAATTTTGGGGTCAAGAAATATCAAATAAATGTTTCTATATTATAGGACTTAACACAAGAGAGTAATCTGGAGAAACTTACTGAAGCCAATGTCACCATGTGTAGCAGCAGTAAGGAGAACCGCATAAACTGATGTTTAGCCAGAGAGATGGAGCACAAATAGTTGGTGATGATAATGAGTCTGTACAAGAAACTGGTACATCCACACCTGAGGTACTGTGTACAATTCTGGTTGTGTACTACGGCAAGGATATCCAGGCGTTAGAGATGGTGCAGTAAAAGGAAAACACGGATTTCTAGCTTAAGGCCTCTGAGCTGAGAAGAACCTGTGATTATTAACTCTGGGGTAAAGAAGTGGCACGGTGGCACAGTGGTTCGCACTACTGTCTCACAGCGCCAGGGACCCAGGTTCGATTCCCGGCTTGGGTCACTGTCTGTGCGGAGTCTGCATGTTCTCCATATGTCTGCGTGGGTTTCCTCCGGGTGCTCCAGTTTCCTCCCACAGTCCGAAAGACGAGTTGGTTAGGTGCATTGACCATGCTAAATTGTCCCTCAGTGTACCCAAACAGGTGCCAGAGTGTGGCAACTAGGGGATTTTCACAGTAACTTCATTGCAGTGTTGATGTAAGCCTACTTTTGACGAATAAATAAAGTTTATTTTAAGTCCTCGGTGAATGAAGATATTATTCAAGTATTCAAGATTTTTAAGGGAATAGATAAATAGAATTCTGATTTGTTTGAGATATTAGTGAATTCTAAAATCAGGGCATATGTGCTCAAGCTTAGAAGAAAGAATTTGCAGAGTTTAGATTTAACTACTTGGAACACGGTAGTGAGTGTGTGGATTGTCTGGGGAAGCAGAAAGCATGGAAAATGAAAGGGAGAATTGGACAGGTATTTGAGAGGATGGATGACTTCGAGGTATTGATTTTTCAACTGGCTTGCAGATTCCTATACTTGCTGTGTAATTAATTAAATTGCTGGTCTCTGCTTCTTCACACTGAACAAAGTATTTTTGTCTGGGTACCAATTGTGACGACCCATGTGAGCATTAGGTAATAGATTCTTCAATTCCTTCCAAAAAAAAGCTGACAAACACAGTCATGAATGTAGAACACAGTATTTTTAATAATAATCTGCCACAATGATACAATCAGCTTCTGCATTTTGCCTTCATTCAATTCTGTCTTTCTCTTTCTCCCTTTCTCTATCTCTCCCTCCTCCCCTCACAGAACTTCATTAGTTTTGTCTTATGTCCACAGAGATGCAATAGAAATTCACCCAACCAATTAGCATCCCAACTGTCTATTCACCAATCATTAGAAAAGTGTTGGAAAATGTTATCAACAGTGTTATCAAGCAGCATTTACTCACCAATAACCTGCTCACCAATGCTCAAAATTCTGGAACTCCCTCACAGTGATATGGGAGCACCTTCATTCCATAGACAGCAGCAATTGGATTATTGCATTGTCACTGGATCAGTAAACCGGAGCCTCAATGATCTTGGGACCCAGATTTGAATCCCAACAAGGCAGATGCTGCAATTTGAGTTCAATAAAATAAATCTGGAATTAAAAGTCTAGTGGTGACCGTGAAACAATTGTCGATCATTGTAAAAACCCATCTGGTTCACTAATGTCCTTTAGGGAAGGAAATCTGCCGTCCTTATTCAATCTGGTCTACATGTGACTCCAGATTCACAGAAACGTGATTGACTCTTAAATGCCCTCTAAAATGGAGGGCAATTAGGGATGGGCAATAAATGCTGGCCCAGCCAGTGACACCCACATCCTGTGAATGAATTTTTAAAAAAGTAAAGGAAAGCAACAAATTATACTGTATGAAAAGAAACTGCTGATTGGTTGACAAGTGGACTCTGGTAGAGGCATTGCCATAGAGAATGCACCAGTTGAAGGTAACTGAGAGTTAACTGCCAAGCATTGTTTAAAATTTAAATCAGGCAGCTTGACTCTGGTCAAAGCATTGCCCTGAAGAATCAACTAAGAATGGCTGTCACTTACTTTGTTTAACTGAAATGGCACAATGTGTGTACATGTTTTTTCTGCCTGCAAAGGACAGGGCCCTGTGTATAAATATATGTATTTTTGTGAGCCCAAATGACAATCGTAAATTGGTTGTCAGCGTAATTCTTAGCACATTGAAGATTATTTAGCAAATGTTGTCCAATTGTTGAATCACATCTAATGTTGGACACTTTTTAAAAATATGTTTATTGAAGATTTTCCTATATTTTACTTAGCAAACAAACACAGATACAGATCCACACAGTGCTCACGTGTGCATTCCAATGTGACTGGGCTCAGGGCTCTCTGTGGCCAGGGGACAAGCCCCTGGTACCCCAGGTACCCACCCCCGCCGAGTCCTGTCTAATTGCACCGGGAATGGTGGTAATAATATGAAAATAAAAAGGCAGAGGGACGCTGGAGAACCAACTGAGCGCCCAATCAACCCAGGCTATAAACTAACGAGCGAAAAAAAGAAAGAGAGAGAGAGAGACAGCGAAGGAGAGAGAAGAAAGTGAGGGGGAAAAGAGAAAGAAGAGAAAAGTTCTTGTGTTGGCCCCCACGTCTCAGCAGGATGGATGGGCGCACTCAGGTATAGGGCCAGGGCGCATCCACCAATCAGGGGTGGGGTTCTGCAGGAGTACCCAGGGTCCTGTGGCCATCGGCTATCCACTCACCCAGCTCCAACTGCAACGTCCCAACATGCGCTATAAATGGTTGCCGGGTCTTATAGAACCGAGCAGTGGACCCATTTAGCCTGCACCTCATCTTCTCCAGCTTAATGGTATCTACCACCTCCTTCACCCACTGTGAGTGCGTCGGGGTGCACCTGATTTCCACCTAAACAGGATTAATCGTCTTGCCAGGAGTTTAGTGAAAGCTACGAGGATATTGTGTATTGAGTTGCAAGCACAGGCTAGTTGGATAAGGTCTGTAGTTTGCCCATTGTGAACAGCGGAAGGGATATGCTGCTTGATACGATCTGCCAGTCTTAGGGACTTATGGCCTACATACCTCGTGTCACACTGGCACTGAAATCTATGTACCACATTACTTATTTATGTGATAGGCAAAATGTATTTTTGGCTTGACGGTAGCATGCTGCTTGTGGCGAACACCACTCGTGTTGCTACTGTATAATAGCACCATGAAACAGCTAGCCTCCCCTATTGCTCAAATCCATTTTGGATTTTTGTCCGCTTGCCAACCAATCAGCACTCTCTTCTCATACAGTATACATTTGTTGGTTTCCCTTGCATTGTATTCTTATCCTGATGAATGTAAGATGAAAAACTTCAACAAAATGTCTTTTTTCAGTAAAATTATCATACTAATATATATTAATATTATGTTATCCTGTACTGTAACTCATAGCAAGTAATACAAAAGCATGAGCCAAAATTCAGTTCACTCTGTGCTAATACATATTTTGTACCATGAAGGATAAAAATTGCTGAACTATTCCTGGTTCAAATCGTTAGCTGCTGCATTAGGGTTAGGGTTAGGAAGACAGTCTCTGAAAAGGATTTGGAGAGGGTGGAGACACAAGGTGATAGCTGACAATGGCACATGTAAATGTTGGGGTTGTTCGTTATTGTAAATTGTCAATGATTGATCAGGGAATAACATATCAATTATTCAATAGTTTTTAGTTCACCATATGAAGTATGATGTTTCTTTAATTTGGTCTAAAATAATTTGTAAAAGCAAACTGAACTCTGCTGCAAAGATGCCGCTATTATTTATTTACGATGCTTACCAATGCATCTGAACCTTAACCTCAGGTAAGTTGTTACTAACTAGACAGTGATGGAAAAGATGAGCAGGCATCTGATGGCAGAACCCTCGTGTATTTCAGTATCTGCTGGCAGAATATTGCTTCCCAGACACGGAGAAATGGCTGCAGCATCTGAGAAGTGCTGAGATTAATTAATATTTTTATTGCACATTTTCCACAGTCATAACATATTGACTTACTGTTATTTAAATAATCACTTCATCATTTATGTAAAGACCATTATTTGTTACTCTGGCAAACAGATTCCCATACATTATTTTTGTGATGCTTTAAAGTATTTGAATCACCTGTTTGGAGTAGAGGCCATCATGCTGTCAGTGCCACTCAGCTGATGATGGGGGAGTGTCCAATCTTCAGCGCTAATGGAATTCTGGCTTATTTATATCAGCTTTTGGGCAAACTATCCTCCGATAAATGGGTTCGCAAACCAGCAGAGCAATTTATATATTCTCCCAGCTACAGATTCATGACGAAAGAAATGAGAAGTTATATGAAAGAAGTGATAGGATGATTAAAAATAAAGAGAAATAAAAACCTTTTTGGAGTTACATGTTTCACATTTAATATATTTAACACTTCAGTGTTTGGAAACAGTTGATCTTCTGTGGTGTTACTAATGGACAAAATTGGAAAAAAAATCAAACTCTCTTCATGTAATTATATTCCTACAAACCTATGAATTAGCAGCAAGTATAGGTCATTCTCCTCTCCAGCCTGCCCTGCCATTTGATAAGATCATGGCTGGTCCAATTGTAGCCTCAACTCCATTTTCCTGCCGACCAGACCTTTTGATTCCCTTGTTAGGGAGAGGTGATGGCAGAGTGATAATGTTACTAGACCAGCAATCCAGAGGCCCAGGCTAATGCTCTGGGGATATGCAATCAAATCACACCAAGGCAGCTGGTGAAATTTAAATTCAATTAATAAATCTGGAATTTAAAAAAATGAATTAACCTGACCATGAAACCATTGTCCTAAAAGCCCACTGGGTTCATTACTAATGTCCATTAGGTAAGGAAATATGCAGTCCTTACCTATTCTGGCCTACGTATGATTCCACAGCAATGAGGCTGATTCTTAACTGCACTCTATTTTGACTTAGCAAACCACTCAGTTCTATCAATCAGCCACAAAGTCTCAAAAATAGAATGAAACTGGACAGACCACCTAGCATCAACCTAGGCACCAGAAATGACATTGACACATCCAGCCCTGTCAACCTGCAAAATCCCCCTTACTAACATCTAGGGTCTTGTGCCAAAATTGGGAGAGCTGTCCCACAGACTTGTCGAGCTACAGTCTGACATAATCATACTCAAAAAATCATAACTTACATACAATGTCCCAGACACTGCCTCCACCTGGATCCCTGGATGTGGACTGTCCCACTGACAGGAAAGACCCAGCACAGGTGGCAAGGCACAGTTGTACACAGTCAGGATGAAGTAGCCCTCGGAGTCCTCAATATTGACTCTGGACCCCATGAAGTCTCATGGCATCAAGTGAAACAAGGACAAGGAAACCTCCTTCTGATTACCACCTACTACACCACCTACCCCTGCCCTCATCTGATGAATTAGAATTTCTCCATGTTGGACACCAATTGGAAGAAGCATTGAAGGTGACAAATACACAGAACGTACCCTGGGTAAGGAACTTCAATGCCCATCAATAAAAGTAGCTTGGGAGCATCACTACTGACTGGGCTGACAGAGTCCCCAAGGATACAGCTGCTAGACTGGCTCAGCAGGTAGTGAGGGAGCCAACAAGGGGAAAACCTATTTGATATTGTCCTCACCAATTTACCTGTCATACATGCATCTGTCCATGGCGGTACTGATAGGAATGAGCACCACACAGTCCCTGTGAAGACAAAATTCCACCTCCACATTGAAGATACCCTCCATTGTGTTTTGTGGCACTACCACCGTGCTAAATGGGCTACATTCTGAACAGATCAGACTGGGCATCCATGAGGCACTGTGGCCCATCAACAGCAGCAGAACTGTACTCAACCACACTCTGTAACCTCATGGTCCAGCATATCCCCCACTCTACCATTACCACAGAGGATCAAACCTGATTCAATGAAGAATGCAGGAACACCAGGCAAACCAAAAAATTAGGTGTCCACCTGGTGAATTACAACGCAAGATTATTTGCATGCAGAACAGCATAAGTAGCATGCAATTGACAGAGTTAGGCAATCTGACAATCAATGGATCAGATCGAAGATCTGTGCAGTCTTGCCATATCCAGTCATGAATGGTGGTGAACAATTAAACTCACGAGAGGAGGAGGCTCCACAAATATCCCATCCTCAATGATGGAGAAGACCAGTACATCAATGCAAAAGGGAAGGCTGAGGCATTTGCTACTATCTACAACCAGTAATGCTGAGTGAATGATTAATCTCTGCCTCCTCCTGCGATAACCAGCAACACAGATTCAATTCAGTCAATTCAATCCACTCCAAGTGATGCCAAGAAAGGACTGAAGGCACTGGATACTGCAAAAGCTATGGGCCCTGATAGTATTCTGACAATAGTACTGAAGACTTGCACTACAGAACTAGCCAAGTTGTTCTAGTACAGCTACAACACATGTGGAAAATTGCCCAGTTATGTCCTGTCCAAAATAGCAGACAAATACAACCTGGCCAATTACCACTCCATCTGTTTACACCCAATCATCAGCAAATTGATGGAAGGCTTCATCAACAGTGCTATCAAACAGTAATTACTGAGAAATAATTTGCTCACTGGTGCTCAGTCTGGGTTCTGCCAGGGCCATACAGCTTCTGACCTCATTACATTCTTGGTTCAAACATGGACTAAAGAGCTGAGCACAAGAGGTGAGGTAAGACTGACTGCCCCTGACATCAAGCTGAGTACGGCATCAAAGAACCCTAGCAAAACTGGGATCAATGGGAATCAGGTGGAAAACTCTTCAGTGGCTGGAGTCATACCTAGCACCAAGTCTGTGATTGTTGGAGGTCAATCACTTCAGTCCCAGCATATCGCTGCAGGATTTCTTCAGTATAGTGTCCTCAGCCCAATCACCTTCAGCTGCTTCTACAATGATCTTCCCTCCACTTTAAGTTTAGAAGAGGGGATGTTCTCTGATTACACAACGTTCAGCACCATTCGCAACTTCTCAGATACACAAGCATTGTGTGTACATATGCAGCAAGACCTGGACAGCATTCAGGCTGGAGTTGATAAGTGGAAAGTTACATTCACACCACACAGGGGTGAGGTAATGACCATCGGCAATAAGAATCTAACTGTTTCCTCTTGACATTCAACGGCATTATCATAATTGAAACCCCCACTATCAAAATCTGGGGGTTTAATTGACAAGTAGCTAAACTAGACCAGACATAATGGGCCAAATGGCCTCCTTCTGTGCTGTAACAATTCTGTGATATAAATACTGTGGCTACAAGGACAGTAAGAGTTTTAACAACACCAGGTTAAAGTCCAACAGGTTTATTTGGTAGCAAATGCCATTAGCTTTCGGAGCCCTGCTCCTTCGTCAGATGGAGTGGATATCAGGGCTCCGAAAGCTAATGGCATTTACTACCAAATAAACGTGTTGGACTTTAACCTGGTGTTGTTAAAACTCTTACTGTGTTTACCCCAGTCCAACGCCAGCATCTCCACATCATGATTACAAGGACAGGACAGAGGCTAAGAATCCTGTGAAGTGTAATTCGCCTCCTGATTTTCCAAAGCCAGTCCACCATCTATAAGACACAAATCAGGAGTGTGATAGAATACTCTTCACTTGCCTGGATAGGTGCAGCTCCAACGACACTCAAGAAGCTCGACACCATCCAGGACAAATCAGCCCACTTGATTGGCACCACATCCACAAACATTCACTCCACCATCCATGCATAATGGCTGCTGTGCATACAATCTACAATATCCACTGTCATGACTCTCAAAGGCTCCTTCCAAACACTTGATCTCCACCACCTAGAAGGACAAGGGCAGCAGATGCATGGGAACACCACCACCTGTAAGTTCCCTCCAAGCCGCAACCATCCTGATTTGGAACTATATTACCCTCCCTTTATTTGCTGGATCAAAATCCTGAAACTCACTTCCTAACAGCACTGTGTGTGTACCTACACCACAGGGACTGCAGCGATTCAAGAAGGCTGCACTCCATCAACTTCTCAACGCCAGTTAGGAATGGGAAATAAATGCTTGCCTAGGGGCGGCACGGTAGCACAGTGGTTAGCACTGTTGCCTCACAGCACCAGGGATCCAGGTTCGATTCCGGCCTCGGGTCACTGTCTGCATGTTCTCCATGTGTCTGCCTGGGTTTCCTCCGGGTGCTTCGGTTTCCTCCCACAGTCTGAAAGACTTGCTGGTTAGGTGCATTGGTCATGCTAAATTCTCCCTCAGTGTACCCAAACAAGCACTGGAGTGTGGCAACTAGGGGATTTTCACAGTAACTTCATTATAGTGTTAATGTAAACCTACTTGTGACACTAATTAATAAACTTAAAATTTAGCCATCGACACTCATATCCCATGGACTGGTTCCCACTGCTCACCAGAAGTGCCTCTACAAATGTAATTATTAGATCTAACTCTCTGGCTCTTGTTGCATAATCTAAGATTTATACAAGCATTCAACTCCGCATACAGTAAGGGAATTAAGGGTTATGGTGAGCAGGTGGGTGAGTGGAGCTAAGTCCATGAAAAGATCAGCCATAATCTTATTGAATGGCGGAGCAGGCTTGAGGGGCCAGATGGCCTACTCCTGCTCGTAGTTCTTATGTTCTTATACATCTTAGCTATCGCCTTAACCCCCTCCCCCATTAACCTAACCCTGATCATGGTCCACACCGTTTCCTCCTCCTGCTACAAACTAATTTTACCTTCTTCTGAACTCCTTTTGGTTTTTGTTTCACAACGTATCTCTCTCAGACCCCACCACTTCTGAACTTATTCCCCAGTCAACCATCATTCCTAGATGTGTCTTTCTTCTCAACAAGGCCATTGCATTACACGCTCCTCAGAAAACCTGCCCATGACCCATTCATGCATCTCCTCTAGTAATTGCCAAGTCTTTAACCTCCTCATTTCCAAAATCCGTGAACATATCGTCACTTTCCGGAAAAGTGCTCTGGTCTCCTCAATTCTCTGTTCAAATTCCTCTTTGACGTCACCCTGTTTGAAATCACCAATGATTTCCTCAGTGGGTGCACTTACACTTCATTAATTCTCCTCATCTTCTTTGACCACTCTGCAGCATTCAATGCAGTCAAGTACACCATTCTTATCGACCATTTCTTTGCACTGATCCACTTCAGTGGGAAAACACTTGTATCCGTCCTAGCAGTGGTTTCTCATTCAACTCCTGTGTGGTCAGCTGAGAAGTTTTCCAATGATTCATCCTTGACCACCTGCCTTTTTCCCATTTACAAGCTGGCCTCAGTAACATCATCCACATATATAGTAATGACACCCAGCTATAACTTTCCACCATATCCTCAATTGCTGTCAGATTGGGGGTCTGACACTGAGTTGTGGATTGAGCCATGATTTCCTGCAATTGTGTATTGGAAAGACTGAGCTCTATATCTTCAGTCCTGCCACATGTCCTGCCACATGGGCATTCAGCCTCTGATATTCGGGTAAGCATTCTCCAAGGCAGCCTTCACAACACACAACAGCGCAGAGACGTTGAGCAGAGACTGATAGCCAGGTTCCGCACACATGAGGTCGGCCTCAACCGGGATCTTGGGTTCATGTCACACTATGTGTGACTCCCACAACTTGCCTGGACTTGCAAAGTCTCACTGGCTGTCCTGTCTGGAGACAATACACATCTCTTTAACCTGTGCTAATGCTCCCTCCACTCACATTGTCTGTACCTTTAAGACTTGATTAGCTGTAAAGACTCACATTCCAATCATTATTCATTATTCCGTAAATTGAGTTTATGTCTTTATATGCCCTGTTTGCTGTTTATGAGCAGATCTCCCACTCACCTGACGAAGGAGCAGCGCCCCGAAAGCTAGTGGCGTTTGCTACCAAATAAACCTGTTGAACTTTAACCTGGTCATAGAAATCATCATAGAAACCCTACAGCACAGAAAGAGGCCATTCGGCCCATCGAGTCTGCACCGACCACAATCCCACCCAGGCCCTACCTCCATATCCCTATATATTTACCCACTAATCCCTCTAACCTATGCATCTCAGAACACTAAGGGGCAATTTTAGCAAGGCCAATCAACTTAATCCGCACATCTTTGGACTGTGGGAGGAAACCGGAGCACCCGGAGGAAACCCACGCAGACACGGGGAGAATGTGCAAACTCCACACAGACAGTGACCCAAGCCGGGAATCGAACCCAGATCCCTGGAGCTGTGAAGCAGCAGTGCTAACTACTGTGCCACTGTGCCGCCCGAAATGTTGTTAGACTCCTTACATGTCCTTTATCCATTGACTGTACCTCATCTCCTAGCTCCTCACTCAAACTAAACCAAGTGGCAAATTGCAAATAAAAACAGAAAATGCTGGAAAAATTCAGCAGCTCTGGCAGCATCTGTGGAGAGAGAAACAGAGTTAACACTTTGTGTTCATGTGACTCTTCCCGAGAATGGAAAAGAGGTAGAAATGTGATGGACTTTATACTGTTGGAGAGGGGATGGAGGAGGTAGAGCTTGCAAATTGGACCTTGTTTCTGGGAGGAAAATAGTGTCACAGGAGTCCAATTTATGGCATCAATTCTTTTGTGCCTGAACAGTGTTGGAAACAAGCCCATTGCCATATTTGTAGAGGAACACTTCTGTTGTCTGGTTATTGCACATCTTGAATATACCAGTAGGTAGCCCCCCTGCATCTGAGGCAAAAGTTCCAGGTTCAAGTTCTACTCCAGGATTTGCTGGTCAATGAAAGGGATTCATGATATAGCCAAACAGGTTGATAATCAACCTGCTAATCCTTCCAACACTGCAATGGGAGATATTAGGAGTGGAAGATCCCTGGACAGCCACGCTTGATGCAGAATATCGACTCTCAAGCTATAAACATGTGTCTCTCTCTATTAGAGAGGGATGCCTATATTCCCTCTGGGACTATGGCTACTTCAGTGATGGTAAGTGAGTGAATTGACAGGTGCAGTCTTACTGGAAGTCGTAGTCATCAACCTGCGTGTAAACAGTCCTTAGTTGATGGTCAGTTGCTGGATGTCACCGGAAGCAGCATCAGTGTCAGGCTGTGGTATGTGACAATCCAGCTGCCCTATATAGGGATGCGCAGTTGGTTAGTTTTCAGCTGAGGGGGCAATAAAAGGAAGCCTAAACATAGTTTGTTTCTTACATTACTGTCTAGCATTTGCAGGAATAATTCAATCCATTAGCAAGAAACTACAGAATAAAATAAAGATGAACACTCAGTCACCAAACATGACAGCGGCTTGATGAAATATTCACACTCTACATCAATCATCAAAGCGGAAGTAAGACCTGAGCACCTTTCAGCTCCAATAGACAAGGAACTGAACTGGTGTGGTGAAACATAACTGACCTCAGTGAGACAAGGCTAGCAGGAGAAGGCCAGCTTGAAGAAATGAGAGCAGGATACACTTTGTTTTGGAACAGTCTACTCATTACAGAAAGAGTGAAGCAGGGCTTAGTTTCATCATTAGGAGAGAGATTGCAAAATAACTGGATAATCTTCCCAAAGGCATCAATGAAGGCCAGGTGAAACAATGCTTTCCCCTACAACAACACAGGAGACGTACAACACACATAAATACAAATGCCCCACAGTGATTAACAGTGGCAATGTAAAGGAAAGATTTGATGATGATCTGGGCCATCTCTTATGATCAATCCCTAAAGATGACAACATTATCTTTATGGGTGATTTCAATGCCAGTGTTTGACATGACAACATCACGTAGGCAGAAATCCTCAGTCAACATGGAGTGGGAAAGGAAAACTCAAAATGGAATTCTCCCACTTTTGCTGATTGGCAAGCATGACCTTGCTAAAGGATAATACATGACAACCTGGCAACATTCACAATCTGAGCACTGGCACCTCCTTACCAATGTGTTTGTCAGAGGAAAAGGCTGATGTCAAGGCAACTTGTGCCATGCAAGGAGTTGACTCCTGAATCGACCACCACCTGATTCAGACCAAGCGGAGTCTAAAGATCCTGCCAAAACATAATAAATCAACTTGCCAGGTATAGTCAAAGCTTGATATCAAATTTCACAGGAAACTACTATTACCTGAGACCTTGCTACACAACATGACACCACTCTGAAGTTTCATCTTCCTCCCACATGCAATGCAGAAAAATGAGTGGAACAGCTCCTTGATCTGAGCTTCAAGACTTCAGTCAACATCCTGGGATACTGCAAATGTAAGCACTAAGATTAGTTTGATGATCTGCTCAAAACAAATAGCTCACACATGCAAGACTTCAAGCAGCCCCAAGCAAGAAGAGAATAATAATGCTAAACACAACATGCAGCGTGCTTTAAGAGAAACACACATGACTGTTCAAATGCAGAAACTTAAGTAACATCTAGCTGAGATGTGGTTAAGATTATATATGGCCCACCCATCACAACATTTGCTCCTATCGTAACAGCTAATGGAAATGTGCTCATCACTGATAAGGCAGCTGTTTTGGAAAGGTGGCGTGAACACTTTGCTGAGCTCCTCAACAGAGGTTCCCACATCTCAACAGATTCTCTCCATCAAATTGTGGAGTTGCCCAAGAAGGAAGGCCTCTATCTTCCTCCTTACATTGAAGAGGTGACAACAACAATCAAACAAGGAAAAGCCTTGGTCTAGATAACATTCCAGCAGAGATTTGGGTGTGCAATGGTATAGAGCTTGTTAACAAACTTACAGTCATTTTCAACTGTGATAGTGCTCAAGCCAGACAAAACAATGTGGCTATGCAGGGTGTGCAATCACAATCAACCAGAAGTCAATCATTTGTATAGAGTTAGCAGGATCCAAGTTATTCACAAAGTTGGCTATGACTCTTATGCACTGCTAGATGTGGACCAAGAGGGTCAATAGTATCTCACAATACACACAGACATGTGGTTATACTCCTATATAAAGTTGTCCTATGGTGTGAGGTCTTCTCCAAAAATCTCTGAGCCACAGTGGATAAGATTTTGCAAGCAGTGTAGCATTGCTTGTGTGATCGGGGTGATGTATTGATCGCGACTGCAATAGAGAAAGAGAATCATCAAGTGTTGGATGAAGTGCTAAAAAGGTTCAATGATCACAATGTGAAGTTGAAAAGGAGAAAGTGTGGTTTTCTGCAATCTGAGGTAGTGCATCTTGGCCTCAAAATCAATGCAGTGGGCCTACAGCTAGCAAAAGAGAAGACAGAAGCTGGAGTCAATGCCCAAAAACCAAAAAATGTGACTGAATTTTGATTTCTCCTAGGCATGGTCCAACTTCTGCCTGCACAAGTTGTTGAAGAAAGGTGTGAAACAGGAGTGGTCTAAAGTACAACAAACTATGATATTAATCAATGATGCACTATTCATTAGTCACAATGCAAATCACAATCTGAAGCTCGTAAATGGTGCCTTAAATTTTGGGGTTGGAACAGTGATCAGTTATGATGGTCAAAACTGTAGATATAAGTTGACAAAAATGGTGGTCATGGTCATCTTAGCCATTTCAAAGAGTTCATGTAGATGTTTGTGAAAAGGAACACAAAAGATTGGAACTGGAACTGAACCAAGAGAGAGGAAGACTGAAACAAGGGAAGTCATGCTTGATGAATTTAATGGAATTCTTTGAGGATGTAACCAGTAGAGTTGACTGAGGAGAACCAGTGGATGTGGTTTATTTAGACTTTTAGAAGGCTTTCGACAAGGTTTCACATAACAGACTACTATGTAAAGTTAAAGTAAATGGGATTGCAGGTAATGTCTTGAGATGGATAGAAAGCTGGTTAGCAGATGGGAAGCAAAGAGTTGGCATAAATGGATGTTTTTCTGAATGGCAGTCAGTAACTAGTGGGGTTTCACAGGGATCTGCGCTAGGACCCCAGTTGTTCACATTATATATTAATGATTTGGAGGAGGGAACTGAATGTATTATCTCCAAATTTTGCAGATGATACAAAGTTGGGTGGGAGGGTGAGCTGTGAGGAGGATGCAGAGATGCATCAGTTTAATTTGGACAGGCTGAGTGTGCGGGCATCTGCATGGCAGATGCAGGATAATGTGGATAAATGTGAGGTTATCCACTTTAGTAGCAATAATAGGAAGACAGATTATTACTTGAGTGGGTGTAAATTGAGGGAGGTGGATACTCAACGAGACCTTGGAGTCCTCATGCATTAGTCGCTGAAAGTAAGCATGTAGGTACAGCAGGTAGTAAAGAAGTATGGTATGTTTGCATTCAGAGCAAGAGGTGAGGCGAGAGTAACAGCCCTTGACATCAAGGCCGCATTCGACCGAGTATGCCATCAAGGAGCCCTCGCGAAACTGGAATCAATGGGTATCAGGGGGAAAACTCTCTGCTGATTGGAGTCATACCTGGTACATAGGAAGATGGTTGTGGAGGGTCAGTCATTTCAGCTGCAGGACATCTCTGCTGGAGTCCCTCTGGGTAGTGTCCTAGGCCCAACAATCTTCAGCTGCTTCACCAATGACCTTCCCTCCATCATAAGGTCAGAAGTGAGGCTGTTCGCCGATGATTGACAATGGTCAGTACCATTCGTGACTCCTCAGATACTGAAGCAGTCCAGTTTCAAATGCAACAAGATCTGGACAATATCCAGGCTTGGCTGACAAGTGGCAAGTAACATTCGCGCCACACAAATGCCAGGCAATGACCACCACCAATAAGAGACACTCTAACTACCGCCCTTTGACATTCAATAGTGTAACCATCACTGAATCCCCCACTGTCAACATCCTTGGGGTTACCATTGACCAGAAACTCAACTGGACTCACCACATAAACACAAGAGCAGGCCAGAGGCTAGGAATACTATGGCGAGTAACTCACCTCCTGACTCCCCAAAGCCTATCCACCATCTACAAGGCGCAAGTCAGGAGTGTGATGGAATACTCTCCACTTGCCTGGATGGGTGCAGCTCCAACAACACTCAAGAAGCCTGACACCATCCAGGACAAAGTAGCCCGCTTGATTGGCACCACATGTACAAACATTCAATCCCTCCACCACCGATGTTTAGTGGCAGCAGTGTGTACTATCTACAAGATGCACTGCAGCAATTCACCAAAGATCCTTAGACAGCACTTTTCAAACCCACGACCACTTCCATCTAGATGGACAAGGGCAGCAGATAAATGGGAACACCACCACCTGCAAGTTCCCCTCTAAGCCACTCACCATCCTGACTTGAAAATATATTGCCGTTCCTTCGCAGTCGCTGGGTCAAAATCCTGGAATTCCCTCCTTTACAGCATTGTGGGTCAACCCACAGAACATGGACTACAGTGATTCAAGAAGGCAGCTCATCAGCACCTTCTCAAAGGCAACAAAGGATGAGCAATAAATGCTGGCCAGCCAGTGATGCCCATGTCCCATGAATGAATAACAAAAAAGGATTTGAGTATAGGGATGCTGCAATTGCATAGGGCATTGGTGAGGCCACACCTGGAGTATTGTGTGCAGTTTTGGTGTCCTTATCTGAGGAAGGATGTCCTTGCTATTGAGGGAGTACAGCGAAGGTTTACCAGGCTGATCCCTGGGATGGCAGGTCTGTCATATGAGGAGAGACTAAGTCTGTTCGGATTATATTCACTGGCGTTTGGAAGAGTGAGAGGGGATCTCATAGAAACTTATAAAATTCTAACAGGGTTAGACAGGCTAGATTCAGAAAGAATGTTCCCTATCGTGGGGGAGTCCAGAACTAGGGGTCATAGTTTGAGGATAAAGGGTAAACCTTTTAGAACTGAGGTGGGGAGAAATTTCTTCATCCAGAGGGTGGTGAATGTGTGGAATTCACTACCACAGAATGTAGTTGAGGCCAAAATGTTGTCTGATTTCAAGAAGAAATTAGATATAGCTCTTGGGGTTAAAAGGATTAAGGGGGAAGGAGGATAGGGTATTGAATTCAATGATCAGCCATGATCAAAATGAATGGAGGAGCAGGCTCGAAGGGCCGAATGGCCTACTCCTACTTCTAGTTTCTATGTAATATGAAAATTAATTCTGAAAATTTCTCTACTCAGCAAAAGTCACTTGAAGTGGATTGAAGTAAAGCACATGGGTCAAACTACCTATGTTAAATGAACAATAGATGAGATATGTTTTATATTTTCTTGTCATGGATTACCTGAGGAGATTGACTCAGATAACTGCTTTCAATTTTGTTTCTCTCCATTCCAAACTACCATGAAGCAAACAGTATCAAACACACCCTCAATCCTCCTGACCATCCGGCATCAAATGGAGCAGCTGCCTGGAAGATCCATTAGGATAATTAAAAAAGCACATCATGAACATTGTTGCATGGGTGTTCAAAACTCAACGTGAAACATTAGCTGTAGATATAAGTTGCTAAAGCGAATGTTAAGGACATGTTTGCATCTGGTTCTCCCAAACGTGACTGTTAAAGTTTGACACAAACAGTTCAATCAGAAATGTCAGTGTGACACAAACAAAATGGAACCGGTTTCAGGAAAAGTCAGTGCTAGAATGTGACCGATGATAACATTGTTGTGGTGTGACCAATGGTAACAAGCTTTAAGGGTCAGCTGACCCAATAAACTATGTAATCATTGGCAAAATGATGTGACGATCAGCTGGCCAGCTGACTCTGTATAAATAAGAACAATAGCTTTGACAAAGGGTCGTCTGGACTCGAAACATCAGCTCTTTTCTCTCTTTACAGATGCTGTCAGACCTGTTGAGATTTTCCAGCATTTTCTCTTTTGGTTTCAGATTCCAACATCCACAGTAATTTGCTTTCAAATAAGAACCTGTTGGGAATTGTTAGATTGCTTGGAATGGCCCAGGATGAGGCCTCAAGTGTTGGAGTAATAAAGTTGCTATATTAAACATTTTTCTTTGATTTATAAGTTGGAGTAAGTTTTGTTATATTTATTGCCTACACCTGAAGAGTTCCTTCTGGAGGATCAACAGACAGCACGTCTGTGTTCTGAGCACCCCTCACAAGTCACACAATGGGAAGTGTCATAGAAATTTATGGAATTAAAAGATAGCTGGTTTATATTGACAGAAAGGTGAGAAAAACCCATGTACGTACGCCCGATAATGAACTGGTGCCAGAGTGTGAACCAGTTCAGATTTCAGTGTCTGAAGTATCAATGTCTGAGAAAGAAACAAGTTCTTCTATGAGGACTGAACTGGAGCCAAAAGGTCCAAAACCTGATTCGACACCAAAACTGGTAAAGAGATCAGGAAGGCTTCATAAACCAGTTATTAAACTTGATTCATAGATGTAGCTGAAAAAGAGTCATTTGTAATCATGCCTGGCTTGAATATTCACAAAGATTTGTTTACTTGTTTTTCATGGTTGTATAGCTAGTGAAACACAGTTTGTTAAAAAAGGAAAACTTTTTTTCACAGGGGGAAGCAGCGTAAGGTATTTATGTTAACTAGGTTATTTTCAGTGTGCAGTGACATCACTAAACATGTGAACTGGCCATCTTGGCATCTGTCCTTCTTTGCAAGTGCCCCCCTTTATATAACAATGACCCAATATTGTCTGGGTGTTGGGCCTACCTCTTCCCTGTGGCTAGTTCAACACTAGCCCTTTTCACACCTCTGTGTTCACTTCAACCCAGAATTAACCTGCAAACTCCACACCTGATCGGAACAGGAGTAGACCAATTAGAAATGGCTGATCCATACCTCAAGTTTATTTGTCCATCCTTAATGCCCTTCACTACCTTCCTATCTCCATCTTCAACTTTCCTCACATTTGGAATCCCTCTTCCCCCCACCCCCCCCCCCCCCACTCCCGCCGCCGCCCCCCTACTACTTGTGCCGTCTGATTCACTGACTTCAGCATCTTGTACTTCTCCCTCTCATTTCACTCCATTATATTTAGAACACCCTCTGTTAATCCCTCAACTCTCTACCTCCCTCTGAAAACACATCAGTCACCTCTCCTAATCTTCTTGTAAATGCTCAGTGCAGATTCCTCTTTCCTGAGAAGAACCCATGTAAAAAGCTCCCTCTATATATAAAATTTCATTGCTCACTCCCACCATTTAATTCTTTCTGTCTACCTTTCTTTGCTCTTTTGTTTGGCCTTCTATCTTTCTGGCTCTGCACCTTCAGCAAAATTTGGAGGTGAAGAAGGAACAGTTCCAAGAAAATTGCTAGCCATAATTTTGCTTTCCTCAGAATAAGTCATGTATGCATTTGACTGTATGCAAGCATTTTCAGAAAATGTTTTTACATTAATGAACTATCTCCCATTGCTGACTTCTAAAAGAGTGAATTTGACTAATTGCTTCTAATTAACACCTAATTTTTGGAGCAGAATAAACAAAAAATGGTTGTCACCTTTGTCGCTCTATTCCAAAATTTAGCACCTGCACTTTCTCTGCCTCAGGGATGGTGTACCCATTCAAATTCTATGTTAATGAGGTAAAGAGATCCACAGTGATTTGGGACTCATTTTACTGCATTGGCTGCAGGTCAGCTGCTCCTTACCCTCATATTAAAAATGCTATGCGCCACTTAAGTTACAGCTTTGAATAACAATAGGGGCAGCCATATCAGTTGAGCATCCTTGTAGAGTTGCATACAAAAGGGAAGGAGAAACTGTGATAGGAGGACTTTTGGTGTGTTTGAAATAGTCAACAATCCTCTATTCTCAAATCCAGCCACCATACTGGGTCAAATTGAATGTTATTACTGGATTTCATGTGTATCTATGGTACCTGGCAGAGAAGGACAATGAACAAGAAGCCATGGTGAATGCCAGATCTGTGAAATAACATCAGCAAAGAAAGTGTCAGGTTTGTTCATATATCTGCAACAACATCTAAAGCTCCCCAAAGGCATTGCTGAACAGAGTAGCCAGAGACTAAGGTTTTTTTAGGTAGTTGGTCAGACAGGTCTGTGAAGGCCTGCAGCCATGGGGAGGCCTGGAACCATGGAGGAGGTTACAAACAGTGTGAGAGGCCTGGATCTATGGGGGGAGGCCTTGAGCTGCGGTGCAGCCGAGTTACATAATCTGTCACCATAAAAGTGACAACAGCACAGAACTTTCATGCATCAGGTTCTTTTCAGAGACTAACAGGAGTTGTGGCAAACATTAGCCAGTCATCAGACCACACTTGCACAGCCCACATCATTAGCACATTGCTCCAAGGGACAGATAAGGTCATCAGATTTAAGATCAAACTTGTCTCCTATTAAAGATCTATAGTCCTGCCTTCTCAAATTCCCACCATTATCATAACAAAGCAACATTGAACAATAACACAATAACACACCATTAAGTGCTCCAATACCTATACTTACATGTAAATGTATCTTATAGTTATTGCTATGTAGTCCACCATGTCTACTTCTATAACAAGTGGTGAAAGGGGCAGTAAAAGGTTATGGTAGCAGGGTAGGCAATGAGATTAGGACTGCTGCTTACATTGAAGATGAATGCCAACACAAACAATAGGGCAAAACAGCCTGCTCCCATGCTGTAATGTATAGATAATTGTGCTTTTCAATTTCCTTTCCTTGCACCTCTTCTTGCTACAACGCCGAGGGCATAAGCAGGGTCAGAAATTGGAGATAGCAAAAGATCCACTCTGTGTAGCTGCATCTGAAGCAGCAGACTGGAGATCCACTCCACACTTGTCCCTTCTGATCAGATTGTTGAACTTCTGTAAGGTGTTGAAGCCATGTCCCGTCAACTATTGTTGCCATATTGACAATCTTGCCAACTCTTGTCAAGCCTTCCTGCTCTGTGTTTTATTTATCTTTCTCCTGAACAATGGATATAGAAATTATCACCTTGCTTTAACCTTTTGCAGTAGCAGCTTGAGACTTTCACCTTGGGGATGCGTATAATGCAGAGTCCAGTCTGAAGGTCATTCATGGCAGCGAATAAAAAAACTTTAGATGGCAGTCACAAAAATTACCATCGACATTCTAAAGCAAAAACTCCTCCAAAGCTCAAAGAAGCCACAAAAGCCAGCAGACATACAGGAGGCCTTGAAACTCTCACACTGCTTCCAATTACCTGCACTTCTGCAGGCAGCACACCATTAGCAGACCTGGCCTACACCATAGCAACACCAAAAATCCCTCTTTGCAAATGAGGGCCGGGGGGGGGGGGGGGGGGGGGGACACGACAGGAAATTTAAGCACTATTATTTGGTTTCCTGTGAACTGTACTAAAAGTGCACCTCACTGGTTCACTGGTTTTCTATGGAGCTACCATTCCCCAGTAACTGCTCTTAAATCGCAGTTCAGCATGCAGGAGCTAGACATGTTTCTCGCGAGGTGGATTAGCTGAATGAAAATCATTCGAAGCACTCGTGATTCTGATGTGGATAGATTTAGTTAATGTAATATACATGTTGAAGAACTTAGGTTTCGCATTTCCATTCCATTGAGCAGGGATTTTTGGAGGGACAATTAATAGGCAGAATCTGAACTGTTGCACTTTTGATGCAATAAGGTCACATATATACACATTCCTCAAAATATTTGAAGAAACAACCTGAATGTTCTTGTTCCATTAATTTTTTAAATAATCTGCAGTGCTTAAATATTTTACCAAAGATAGTGTTGCAATTCTTTCAAAAAAATGTTTTAAAGATACTGCAGGTCTCAGTACCATATTTCATTGTCTGATAGCATCTTGAACTAACACTCATGCTTTTTGTATGCATTAAACCTGTCATTTTTATTATCACAGTACTCAATAGTTGTTTCATTTAAGGGTGACACATGTTTCAACCATCCCAATATTGTACCTGCGGACTTTTGTTACATGACATTCAAATCACAGCCACTAAACAAAATCTCCCAGGTTATCTGTTTCTATGGCACTGGCCACCACAGTGCTTATTGAAGAAGAGGGTTGGGGGAGGGGTTGTAATTAAGTGAAAAAAGCATTGTGAAGCATTGAGATGTTGGATTTGTTTTGGAATTTGACAGTACTGGTTAATTAAATGTGAATTAAGATTATTAAACACTGCAATTACCATGGTGGTTCATCTTTAAATGATTAGGAAAATCAATATTGCACACAATGAAACATTCATAGTTTTATCCATGCCACGAAAACACTTTGTGCAGTTGTGGAAAAAGAAAGTTACAGTCATAGAGAAATAGTAAATCAACCGAAGAACTGACATTTTGTTCGTGGTGGTTTCTGATTTCTAAATGTCAGGAGTGTCTACCTTAATGTAGTTCATTCCGGGAAATTTAAACAGTAACAATCCAATACATTTGAAATATAATTAAAATGAGCCACATCAGCTTACTTGTACCTCAATTGAATGAAAACAAAACAGTGTCTGGTAAATGATGCCTATTGATTTAAAGGAACTGTCTGGTTTCAAGGATGGAAGAACACTCAAATTCTACTATGAAACCAACAATCGACTGTGCCACCTAAATATTTACAATATATAGACTGCTAATTGTTCCCAAAAGTCCATGGCTGATTAAATTCTGTATGCTTGCAATGATTATGTCACCAGTTTAGTCTCTCACTGAGGATGTTATCACTGAATGGAGCATCCTGCTTGTTGATTTTAGCCATAACACCAGTTAGTGGAGGAAAGAAAACAATATAATACAACAGGCTGAATTGCCTCAGTTACTATAATGGTACGATACCATATCTACTAAAGGCTTTGCATCTGGGACACTTTAGACAACATGGGTTGGATTTTCCAAAGCCCATGAGGCCGAGTTTAGGCATGGACATAGGTTGAAAATTGTGATCTCGGGTGATGTCGTTGGATCCCAAGCCTTTGGAATGCAATGCAATTTTTAACGGAAGGAAGACTGCGGGGAGCCAGCAACCCACTCACCTCCAATCAACAGACTGCTGAGCTTTGTGTGGAGCTCATGGCCACTCAACGAAGCAGAATTTTGATGTTTTCAATCCAGAGGCCAGGGGAAAACGTTAAGGGACACATTAGGGAGCAGTTGTCAGGAGCACACTGGGGAGCCATGAGTGCTCACGGCCAACTGTTGTGAGAAATGGAAGATTCAAACTTAGTCGCTCAACCAGTGGCACAGAATTGCCATCGCTGGTGCTAAGAGGCTTCTGTTTGTGTTCAGTGACTTAAACTTGAGTCATTGACCCATGTAGCTGTTAAAGCACCAACAGACTAGCCAGCCAGATTCAAAAAAAAAGGCTTCCACCCATTGAATGACAACAGAAGGTGCACCTTACAAGTCTGTGCTTAGTTCCAGACAGCTGTTATACTGCCTTTATCCACAGACAGTCGCAGAGCTGCACTCTCCTCTTCAGGCCAACTGTTCCAATTCCCATAGAGACTGATAACTTCATACAAGACATTTCCAGTGACCAACTGAAAGGATCAAACAAGGGCCTGCCCTGGGAATCGGAGTGGGTGAGGGGTGGAGCATGGGAAGGTCCATTGACCTTGGGCGGGATTTTACGGTTTCAGAACAAGCAAGGCTGTAAAATCCCGCTCAAGGTTTCAAGTTTCAGACTTTTACAATAACAAATGAACTAAAAGCAATATCAACTGAACACAAATTAGTAGGCATCTAATACGATCAACTACAGAACAGATATCCCCACTTTAATGATTTAACATGACCTAAAACCCCAAACCGCAGTTATAATTCACTGTCTACTATATGTAGAATCGCAATGTTTACAGGAACTAGTCCAACATTACCCTCAGCTTTTTAGTAAGGTTTATTCCAGTGAATCATCCAGATTCCTTGGATTGCCACAAGATGTGTCTCTTTAACAAGAGATTGTCTTTCCTCCTGCTTTCTGCCTGGTCGTCCACCGAAAGGACACACTCTCCTCTTTGCTGACAACTCTAACTGCAGTCTTTCATCTTGCTGTGAGATCTCTTCTCTCTCTCTTTCTGTCTGAAATTTCAGAGACACAAAGAATGCCCAGCTGATCTTGCCTGTGTTTCAGGTGTGAAAACTTTGCACTTTGCTCAGCAAGTCCCAACTTGTCCCTATGGTAGTCAATCCATCTGGGCAGAGATATACAACCTCCAACCAATCCTCCCTTAAGTTACAAAGATGGTTTAAAACATAACAATCTTACAAATTTTGCATTTGTAACAACATTCAGACTCATTTGGTTGCTGCTGGGGAATGAGGGTTTTGCCCTGAGGAGGTGGCTACTGACACTCATCCAGTGCCCAGATATGCAAACTGAGAGTTGCTGTAAAAAAAGCTATCTACTAATATCAACAGATCATTGGCATCTTAAAGATGTGCGTTTGTTGCCTTAACCCGTTGCATGGCCTAGGCCAGGGTGTCTCATATTGTGGTACTGTGCTGAGCACATGACTATACAAAGAGGTCTGCAGCTGGGTGAAGAGATTGTCACTCTTCCTCAGAGGAGGATGGGGAAGAAAAAGAAGAGGACAAAATGGGTGATCCAGAGGTGTGCAGAATGCAGGCATTATAAGAAGATTGCTGAGACGGTCCCAGGTGAAGGCTTAGATGCAATGTTACAATTTTGATAGTAAGTAGTCTCACAACACCAGGTTAAAGTCCAACAGGTTTATTTGGTAGCACAAGCTTTCGGAACATCGCTCCTTCATCAGGTGAGTGCAGGATTTGTCTCACAAACCGAGCATATATAGACACAAACAAAATTACAAGATAATGGTTGGAATGCGAGTCTTAACAGGTAATCAAGTCTTTACAGGTGCAGACAATGTGAGTGGAGAGAGGGTTAAGCACAGGTTAAAGAGGTGTGAATTGTCTCCAGCCAGGACAGTTAGTGAGATTTTGCAAGCGCAGGCAAGTCGTGGGGGTTACAAATAGTGTGACATGAACCCAAGATCCTGGTTGAGGCCGTCCTCATGTGTGCGGAACTTGGCTATCAGTTTCTGCTCAGCGACTCTGCGTTGTCGTGTGTCATGAAGGCTGCCTTGGAGAACACTTACCCGAAGAACAGAGGCTGAATACCCTTGACTGCTGAAGTGTTCCCCGACAGGAAGGGAACACTCCTATCATCGTCCAGTACTTTCCCGGAGTGGAGAAGCTACGACATCTTCTCTGGAGCCTTCAACATGTCATTGATGAAGACGAACATCTCGCCAAGGCCATCCCCACACCCCCACTTCTTGCCTTCAAACAACCGCACAACCTCAAACAGACCATTGTCCGCAGCAAACTACCCAGCCTTCAGGAGAACAGTGACCATGACACCACACAACCCTGCCACAGCAACCTCTGCAAGACGTGCCGGATCATCGACACATGTCATCATCTCATGTAAGAACACCATCCACCAAGTACACGGTACATACTCTTGTGACTCGGCCAACATTGTCAACCTGAAATGCTGCAGGAAAGGATGTCCCGAGGCATGGTACATTGGGGAGACCATGCAGATGCTACAACAACGGATGAATGGACACCGCCTGACAATCAGCAGGCAGGAGTGTTCTCTTCCTGTCGCGGAACACTACAGCAGTCAAGGGCATTTAGCCTCTGATCTTCGGGTAAGTGTTCTCCAAGGCGGCCTTCACGACACATGACAACGCAGAATCGCTGAGCAGAAGCTGATAGCCAAGTTCCGCACACATGAGGACGGCCTCAACCGGGTTCTTGGGTTCATGTCACACTATCTGTAACCCCCACGACTTAACTACGCTTGCAAAATCTCACTAACTGTCCTGGCTGGAGACAATTCACATCTCTTTAACCTGTGCATAACCCTTTCTCCATTCACATTGTTTGTACCTGTAAAGACTTGATTACTTGTAAAGACTCGCATTCCAAACATTATCTTGTAATTTTGTTTGTGTCTATATATGCTCTGTTTGTGAGACAAATCCTGCACTCACCTGATGAAGGAGCGATGCTCCAAAAGCTTGTGCTACCAAAAAACCTGTTGGACTTTAACCTGGTGTTGTGAGACTGCTTAGTGTTCATATCCCAGTCCAACGCCGCCATCACAATTTTGATAAATTATTAGCTGAAAAAATGACCTGATGAGATTTCACATTTTAAAGCTTTTACTGTAACAAAGAAACAAAAAGCACCATTGACTACGTGCTATTTCATCTTGTAAGCAGCTTATACTTTAACTACAGAAAGTGATGTTCCCTCTTGTATAACTAACACTTTCTATGGATTTACAATCTTTTTAGCAAACAGTCCACAGTTAGGGCGGCACGGTAGCACAGTGGTTAGCACTGCTGCTTCACAGCTCCAGGGTCCCGGGTTCGATTCCCGGCTCGGGTCACTGTCTGTGTGGAGTTTGCACATTCTCCTCGTGTCTGCGTGGGTTTCCTCCGGGTGCTCCGGTTTCCTCCCACAGTCCAAAGATGTGCGGGTTAGGTTGATTGGCCAGGTTAAAAAAATTGCCCCTTAGAGTCCTGGGATGCGTAGGTTAGAGGGATTGGCGGGTAAAATATGTGGGGGTAGGGCCTGGGTGGGATTGTGGTCGGTGCAGACTCGATGGGCCGAATGGCCTCCTTCTGCACTGTAGGGTTTCTATGATCTACTCCCAGCTTCCAATGAATTCCTGAATCCCCATTTCTCTGAGCAGCAACTTCAAGGGAATGTTTCCTTCAGTTTTCAGGGAGTGCTTTAAATCCACCACCAACAGTAAAGCCTGTTCCGATGATACTTGTTCTCCCCTTGCTTTGTAGGAAGAATCTACTGGAATGCTTAGATGGCTGTAGGATGTGTCCCTTCAACTGGAGATATCTCCCATCTGAATCTGGCTGTGGTAGCTTGCAAAGTCAAGCAGCTTCTTCTCTCTGCTGACCACACAGAACCTCTGCTGTCTGTCTGTGATATTCGTTGGTTTATTACAGGATAGCCTGTAAAGCTGATCTCAAACATGTCTTTACCTGCCCTCTTCCCCATGGCAATATGAAACACATGAACCTTACATTAAGATACAAATGCCAAGTGGCTATCTTGGAAAACAACTCCTTTTCATCTTAGAAGTAAATGGATAGCTTACAGCATTACTGTTTACAATCTGATACTGACAATACCTCTCTGGGAGTTTGAGAGGCTCAGAGTCGATTCACTGCAAAACCAGAAACAGCTGCAATTGTCTCCAAGCATAAATACCTCAAATCTTCTTCTCACTAAAACAATCTAAGCCTTCCATTGATCTCTAACAATCAAACCACCCAGGCTTACTGTCCAGTAGACACCAAATCAGGTCACATGACCCCCTTCGTTTATCCTAAATTTAAAGTTATATTCCCAAAATATAATAATCTTATAAGCATTATAATTATAATAAAATGAAAGAATCAAAGTTTGCTGATACCAAACTAGGGCATAATAAACTGTAAGGAAGAATGAAGAAGGACACACCTCAGTTAATAGATTCAATATATACATTTTGCGAAAAAAGATCCGGAGGAAGTGTAGGGCTCTTAATAAATTGAACATAGAAAACAGGAACATAGGACAGGAGTAGGCCATTGGTCCCGTTGAGCCAGCTCCGCCATTCAGTTAGATCATGGCTGATCTTCAACTTCAATGTCACTTTCCCGTATTATTTCCTAGATCTCATTGGTCTCCAGAAATCTATCGGTTTCTGTTTTGAACATGCTCAATAATTGAGCTTCCGCAGCCTCTGGGGACAGAATACCAAAGATTCACCATCCTATGAGTGAAGAAATTCTTCCTCACCTCAGTCTAAAATGGCTTACCCCTTACCCTGACATTTTTGTGCCCTGGTTTTAGACTCCCCAGCCAGGAGAAACATCTACATTCAAAAAAAAGGGGTCCATATAGATGAACAAGAGACCATAGAAAGGCAAATGGGATTCTGGAGTTTATGGCGTAATTTCATTAATGCATTGAATTTGCACAATCATAGTTTTGGCCACATTTGGACCATTGCTTGTAGTCCTGGACACACCAATGTGGTAAGGCCATGTCGTAAATGTATGGTGAAGATTCAAAGTAAAGTTTATTTATTGGTCTCACAAGTAGGCTTACATTAACACTGCAATTAAGTTACTGTGAAAATTCCCTAGTTGCCACACTCCAGCGCCTGTTCGGGTACACTGAGGGAGAATTTAGCATGGCCAATGCACGTAACCAGCACGTGTTTTGGACTCTGGGAGGAAACTGGAGCACCCAAAGGAAAGCCACACAGACATGGGGAGAACGTGAAAACTCCGCACAGAGAGTGACCCAAACCGCAAATTGAACCCAAGTCTCTGGTGCTGAGAGGCAGCAACGCTAACCACTGTGCCACCGTGCCACCGCCACTCAAACAAAAACAGGAATAAATGGTGACAGTTATGAAGCAAGGCTGTACAATTGGAGCTCTTTTTTCATTGAGACAGTGAAGTTTAATGGAGAACCAAAAAGACCTGATCAATATTCTGAAGATTTTCAAGAGGATAAACATTGAAGATTGGCCAGGAATATGTGGAGGTATCTTCAGCAAAGGCCCTCGAGAAATTAGTTCAATGAGAAAATTGGATAATTATTTGAAAAAGAAAAATGCAAATAAAAAAGGAAAATGTAGAGTCATGAAATTAGAGAAAACTAGTTGAAGAATGAGCAAAAGCACAAATACAATCAGACATATGGCCTCCTGTGCAGCAATTTCTATGCCATCTATTTAAATCCATTTTCCCGCAGATGATAGCTGAGCACTGATCTTAAAAGGACAGGCTTGATCAATGCTAGAAGCTAAACATTACAACAGGATAATAGGGAGTGGGATAGCTTGATCTTGGTTTCAGATAAAGCTCGGCACAACATCGTGGGCCGAAGGACCTGTTCTGTGCTGTACTGTTCTATGTTCTATGTTCTAACAGCATCACTATCTTTCAGCAGTACTGAAGAGATTAATTCATTCAAAAAAAGCTTTGACACAGTATGTGTGGGGGTCATGTAGCTGGTGAATGTATTTGTGACTGTGTGCCTCTTCCTAATTCCTAATATATGCATAGATGTAGCTGGAAAAGACTTGTTTAGCATTTGATTTCTGTGTTTGTACTTATTCAGCAGCAAAAAAAGGGCGCTGACATTATGAGAATGCTTGGAGCTTCCTGATTTTTTTGGGAGGTCACTAGGGGTTGCGTGGCTTGAAAAGTTTGGGAAACCCTGTTGTGTGATAACATATCAGTTACTCAAAATATTATGAAATCTTAGCCAGTGGCACACCAAAGTTTGGCAGATTAACATTGAATTTGAGATTTGGTCGACATGGGAGGAAGGGCCGAACATGAGGAATACCAACATCCTGAGTACAAAGGGTGAACCAAGAATTGCACACACCTGCAGGCTGAAATTGATGGCCAAAATGGGTGATAGATGGTTTCTGTTAGCCCCTAAAGGCAACCCTCCAAAACCATATTGGCTTACCTCTCAATGTATGTAGAAGGATATGACCCCCTTTGAACACTACTTGCACTGACTTTGCCACTAAACTTAATATATTCAGAAACATGTCAACCAATGAGCAGTTTAACAATTCTAAATAAAAGTCTAAAATCCAGTAGAAAGTTACAATGACAGAAACAGATTCCACTCAAAGTGGAGAATGAGGTCCTTCTGTGTCTGTCTTACTGTCTGCAATGGCTAATCTGTGCTTTTCACTGTACCACCATGTTCTCATCATTCTCTGCATCTTCCGCAGCTTGCATTTGGTCATCTTCCAAGTCCATGGTGATACCTTCTCTATGTTAATATTGGGCGGCATAGGTCAATAGGAATTGCAAGATGAGGATAGATAAGTACAATCTAATTTGCTTCTATCATTCTGGTAGTTGAATGATACAATGATAATGGAGTTATTCATTAATCATGGCAATTAATCACTATCAATTCACTGACAATAGACCCAGATATAAGAATATGGGAAAAGGAATAGGTCACTCATTGCCTCTAACTTGGTCTGTCATTCAAATAGGTAATGGTGATCAGCACCTCAGCAACATTTGCCCAATGAGGTTCCATTTCACTTAATACCCTGGCCTAACAAAAATCCATCAATTTCATCTTTCACATTTTCAACTGACCTGCTTTCAGCACTTTTTTGTAAGAGAAGCTGAGGAATGCCCCAGCAATGAAAAGCTTTGAGAACCACAGGTTCAAAGTCATCTGCCCTCCCTGGTATGCTAAACTTACTATTTGTCACCGCATATACTTTACCCTAAAATATTATTTTCTGAAAACAATCTACCTAATTTTCATTGAATGAGTCAACACAATGAATGGAATTTTCCACTCTGTGCACAGAGTGCTAGCTGAGGTGAGAAAGCTGGAATGCAGTTCTTCAGCTGCACAGCCGAGTTTTTTCTCCAGATATTCCGGCACTCTGTGCACAAAAATTCTGGAAGTGTGGTCTTTGTCATCATGATGGTGGGGTGGGACCTTATAGAGTCGGCAACACTGGCTCCACAGAGATTGTGGCACCAATTTTAAAGGGCGTCCTGTTTTCCGTTAAAGGAAATACTTCCCCCCCGCCCCTCGGATACAAGGAATCCCAACTCCGTTCACATAAGGGGGCGCCCTCCAATGGAGCTCGCCAGAGGGCCTGCCCTGACATTACCCCCAGCAGTACCATCCCGACAGTGCCGGTCGCTGCTTCTTCATCAGGTGAGGTGAGACTCACCTGATGAAGAAGCAGCGCTCCAAAAGCTCGGTGATTCCAAATAAACCTTCTGGACTTTAACTTGGTGTTGTGAGACTTCTTACTCTGCCCACACCAGTCCAACACTGGCATCTCCACATCATTCTCAAAGAAAACCAACAATTTATATTTTCAATACCTCTCCTTCATGAATAATTTATCAGCATATAATTATAATTTTGATGACCTTCCTTGGGCCATCTTATAAGATCTCCACCAACTCAAACAACTGAGATTTTGTATATCCTTTCCAAATTTCCATTCAATGAGAATTCTGATTCATAATTTTGATTCATTCTAACTGATCTTCATCAGATTATGGGTCTGGGAGTGGTGTCATCAATCATTGTTATAATATTTAATTACATCTCCAAAAAGCCAGGCCTCAATCATCCTAAGCACTCACCATGTAACTCCATTGACCCTGCCGAGTTGCCAAGCTTTCTGAGGTCCAGGAACTATCATCCAAAACTGTCTACACCATACTGGGTGGGTGCCTTAGATTTTTGGGGTCACATTCCCTGTGCCAAAACAAAAAAAGTGCTTCATAAACAAAATATTAAATGCTGGAAACAGTCAGCAAGTCAGGCAGCATCTGTGGAGTGAAAAGACAAGCTCTTTGGGTTATGAACCCTTTACTAAAAGGGAATGATGAAGTTCTATGAAGACCCATACCTGAATGCAGCTCTTCAGCTGCACAGCCAAATGTTTTCTCCAAATATTCCAGCACTCTGTGCACAAAAATTCTGGAAGTATGGTCTTTGTCATCGTGATGGCGGGGTAGGACTGCTCTCTCCGTGATGCTGTCTGACCTGCTGATTACGTCCAGCATTTGTTGGCTTTGCTTCAAATTTCAAACATCTGCAGAATTTAGCTTTTAGTTCAGGGGAGTTTTAAAGTCTATAATGAAGCTTAATTTGAACTCGCATCTGTCCAACCATGTGAAATCAGGTAATCACAGAAACCTCTTGCTCGCCTTCACTTGTCAATGGACTGCAAAGTAAAAAATCATCAAAATACATCAAAAGGGGCAACAATTATATCATTACAAACTTGTCTTCCACAAATGATAAGCTCAGGCTACTTTTGCCCACCAAATGCCTTTTGGAATAAGGCAAAGCAATGAGATCCTTGTTTGCAGAAAATGGTTATTAGACAAACAATCACAACTGATTAGAGCTGTCTCCTTTAGCAGTCAGGTAAACACTATTAAGTGTTTCTGTCATGTATGCAGACTTGGCCATTAACATTTATTAAATTATCTAGGTAGGCAGAGGTGATTCATTCACCCCTTTGAAATGACATTAACACATGCAACAAAGCACATTCTAACTATTCACTCAAAAAGTCAGATTCTAGCCAGCAGTAAACAAAGTGATCATAATTGGCATTGAGTCAAAATTACAAACAGAAATATAAGTAAAGAGAATCTAACCATCTCCCCTTGACATTCAGTGGCACTACCACCGCTGAATCCCCCACTATCAACATCCTGGGGGTTACCATTGATCAGTAACTGAACTGGACTAGCCGTATAAATATTGCAGTAAGTCAGAGGCTGGGAATTCTGCAGTGGGTGACTCACCTCCCGACTCCCCAAAGCCTGTCTACCACAAGGCATAAGTGTGATTGAATACTCTCCACCTACCGGGGTGAGTGCAGCTCCAACAACATTCAAGAAGCTCTACAGCATCCAGGACAAAGCAGCCCACTTGATCAGCACTCCAACCACCAATATAAACATTCACTCCCTCCACAACTGACACATAAGAGTCATAGAGATATACAGCACAGAAACAGGCCCTTCAGCCCAACTCGTCCATGCTGACCAGGTTTACTAAACTGAACTAATCCCATTTGCCTGTGTTTAGCCCATATCCTCTAAACCTTTCCTATCCATGTACCTGTCTAATTGTCTTTTAAGTGTTGTAATTGTACCCACCTCTACCACCTCCTCTGGCAGCTCATTCCAAATACGCACTACCCCCTGTGCGAAAAAGTTGCCCCTCAGGTCCCTTTTAAAACTTACCCTACTCACCTTAAACCTATGCCCTCTAGTTTTGGACTCTCCTACCCTGGGGAAAAGACCTTGGCTATTCGCCTTATCCAGGCCCCTCATGATTTTATAAACCTCCATAAGGTCACCCCTCATCTTCCTATGTTCCAGGGAAAAAAGTCCCAGCCTATCCAGCCTCTTTATAATTCAAACCTTCCAGTCCTGGTAACATCCTTGTAAATCTTTTTTGTACCCTTTCCAGTTTAATAAATCCTTCCTATTGCAGGGCGACCAGAATTATACGCAGTACTCAAAGTGTGGCCTTACCAATGTCTTGTATAGTTGTAACATAACATCTCAACTCCTGTACTCAATGCTCTGACCGATGAAGGCAAGTGTGCCAAACCCCCTACTTCACCACCATACCTACCTGTGATGCCACTTTCAAGGAACTATGTACCTGCACCCCTAGATTTCTCTGTTTGACCACCCTCCACACCGCCCCCCCCCCCCCCCCCCCGCCTTACCCAGCCCTGCAATTAACTGTGTAAGTCCTGCCCTGGTTTGTCTTCCCAAAATGCAACACCATGCATTTATTTGATTTAAACTCCATCTGCCCTTCCTCGGCCCACTGGCCCAATTGATCAAGATCCCGTTGTCATCTTAGATATCTTCTTCACTGTCCACTACATCACCAATTTTGGTGTCATCCACAAACCTACTAACCATGCCTTCTATATTCTCATCCAAATTGTTTATATAAATGACAAACGACAGTGGACCCAGCACCGATCCCTGCGGCACCCCACTGGTCACAGGCCTCCAGTCTGAAAAACAACCATCTACCACCACCCTCAGTCTCCTACTGGCAAGCCAATTTCATATCCAATTGGCTAGTTCCCCCTGGATCCCATGTAAGCTAACCTTACTGACCAGTCTACCATACAGTACCTTGTCGAAAGCCTTGCTAAAGTCCATGTAGACAACGTCCACCGCACTGCACTCATCTATTTTCTTGGTCACCCCTTCAAAAAACTCTATCCAATTTTTAAGACATGATTTCCCACACACAAAGCCATGCTGACTATCCCGAATCAGTCCTTGCCTTTCCAAATGCATGTAGATCCTTGTGTGAGATCAATCTTGCTGAATTTCTGCTCACCTGATGACCCAGCAAACAAATCTTTAATTAAAGGAGGTGGACATTGATCAGCACACAACATATGATTTATGGATGTTTTTAAATCACTACAAATACAAACTGAGCCATCTGGTTTCACAACAGGTATAATGGGAGTAGCCCAGTCACTCATTGTAACCAGCTCTAACATACCAGTGTTAACAAGTCGTACTAATTCTTTGACCTCGGGTCGAATTGCATTTGGCACCAGTCTTGCTTTGAGACTTTTTGGTTCACTATTAGGTTTTATCTTGAGTTTCATTTGATTTCCCTTCATTGAGCCAAGTGTCTCTTCAAATACAATCTTGTATTTATTGAGAAGGTGCTGTCGGTTTTTTTGGCATCGACCAATATGTTGACAGCACTCCAGTTAAGCTTTATCTTCTCCCACCAAGATCTCCCAAATAAAGCTGGAAAATTGCCACAGACAATACGGAGAGGCAACTCCACTGTTTGTACACTCAACTCTACGTTGACCATGATGTAACTTTAAATGGCATGATTTCTTCTGTGTATGTCATTGAAATCGCATCAGCTAGTTTTAAAGGAAGATGTTTCAGCTTTTTCTGGTATGTCGTCTCAAGAATTGAAGATACAGCAGCACCAGTATCAACCTTAATTCTAATAGGTTGTCCACTTAACTTCGGAATCACGCAGAATCTATGTGATTCACCCTGTATGGATAAGACGGTTCAGTTGGAGCTCATCCTCATATTTCTGGACATTCTCTCCTTCAGTCATAATTCTGTTCTTCTATGTTGTTAATTCTTTTTGTAGAATGCAACTGGTTCTTCTTCTTGAAAGTACCCAGATTCTTCTGGGGAAGCTGGTTTGCCCAACAAACTTTTGCAATGTGACCCACTTTGCCATAATTCTTGCACTGACTATCCTTGCTCCAGCATTCACTCACTGAATGGCCCATGTTGGTACATCTGTGACATGCTTGTTGCTATCTTGACTTCTTATAGGCAGTTCCCAACTTGTGGATCTTAATTCCTGCACCAAATTGTGAGGCCTCTTTAACAGCCAGTTCCATCGACACTGCGATTTCTACTGCTGTCTTTAAAGTCAAAGCCTGTTCAGTAAGCAATCTTCTTTGGATAGCTTCATTTTGGAGACCACAAACTAGACGATCTCGAAGGGAATCTTCTCATGACTCACCAAACTCACAATTTTGTGCCAGCCTTTTTAAGGTTGCCACAAACTGAGCAATGCTTTCGCCTTCCACTTCATTCCTTTGGTGGAAACTGAACCGTTCCGTGATGATCAAAGGCTTTGGAGGTTAATGCGCTTCAAGAATCTTTATCAAGTCATCATAAGTTTTGGTTCCTGGCTTTGCAGGATGAGTCAAGTTCCGGAGCAAATTATAGGTCTTACTTCCTATTGTACTGAGAAACTGGTTTGCAATTTTATTCGTTTGTACAAAGTGCTGAAAATGCTCGGCAGAGGAATTCCTTGATTCATTTTTTTTATTTAAAGTACCCATGGATCCCAATTGACCCACTATTTCTCTTGCAGGCACTGGCGACTTGAGACTGTTCAGTGTATATATTATTTACTGTCTTCCCAGTACTGCCCTTTATAATCTGGAGACGTTGACTTGATGGGTGGGATTTTACGGCCTCGCTCGAGCAAGACTGGAAATTCCAGCCCGAGGTCAATGGACATTTCCGTTGTCCGCCCCCCGCCCGCTCTGATTCCACGCCGGGCGAGGCAGTAATATTCCGGCAGATGTATTTTTTTAAACAACCCCAGTTGCACAGCAAAGCATCCATTCTTTCCAAAAATGTTAAAATCTGGTCAGAAAACCCCTCCTCTTTTAAAATCACACAGAGGGTTTTTTTCTTACTTGAGTCTTCCTGGCACTTTAATCCTGTTGTTGCTTTTCCCTAGTTCTAATATTCGAGATGTGAGGATTCACAATTTTTCTCTGAGGATCTCTTCCTGATGTTCTCAATCAAGCAAAGTCCCGGCTCACCACCTATTTTTTTTTCTGTAATGCCCTAACTATGTTAGAGGTTGTGGGTTTTAACGGAAAAAGAAAAGACTTGGTTTGCACGCGTAAATTCAAAACAAACACAACACAGGTTTGATTGAAGGCCGGTTCTCAACTCGACATCAAGTACAAAACTGAAAGTAAAACAGAAACCTGATCACACACCCTAATGACATCACCATCAAATCATGTGATCAGCTTTTAAAACAACCTGCGACCCTTTTTAATTATGTAACATACTCATCCACAATTTATAACTTCATGGGCCGGCATATCCTCCATTCTACCATTACTACCAAGCCAGGGGATCAACCCTGGTTCAATGAAGTGTGCGTGAAGATATGCCATTTGCAACACCAGGCATACCTAAAAATGAGGTGTTGACCTTGTGAAGCTACAACACAGGACTACTTAGACGCCAAACAGCATAAATATCAACTGATGGATAGAGCTATGTGATTCCACAACAAAGTGCTCGTGCTGTTGGGAAGGGTTTAAACTAATGTGGTCGGGGGATGGGAACTGATGCAGGAAGTCAGAGGGAAGTAAAGTGGGGACAGAAACAAAAGACAGCAAGGGGAAAAGTGGAAGGCAGAGAAACCAAAGACAAAAATCAAAAAGGGCCACAGTACAGAGTACAGAGACCATGGAGAGTTCAGTGAATGGGTCCAGTAAGGCTAAGAGAAGTAAAACACAAGGAGAGTGTACAAATCATGACAGGACAGATGGTCTGAGGTATGTTTGCTTTAATGCAAGGAGTATGACAGGTAAGGTGGATGAACTTAAAGCTTGGATTACTACATGGAACTATAATGTTGTGGCAATTACAGAGACTTGGATGAAAAAAGGGCAGGACTGGTAGCTTAGCATTCCAAGATTTAGATGCTTCAGGCAAGACATAGAGGGTGACAAAAGAGATGGAGGTGTTGCTTTGCTGATTAGGGAGAATGTCTCAGCTATACAGAGGGAGGACACCTTGGTGGGATCATGCAGTGAGGCCATATGGGTAGAACTCAGGAGCAGGAGCGGTGCAATCACACTGTTGGGGTTATACTACAGATCTCCCAACAGCCAGCATGAAGTGGAGGAACTGATATGTCAACAGATTATGGGAAGATGTAAAAACAACATGGTTGTTGTGATGGGCGATTTTAATTTCCCCAACATAGACTGGGATTCCTTTAGTGCCAGGGGCTTGGACGGGGTAGAGCTTGTTCAGTGTGTCCAAGAGTGTGTCTTGAGGCAATATGTAGATAGTCCAACTCAGGAAGGGGCTATCTTAGACCTGGTTCTGGGAAACGAGCCTGGACAGGTGTCTGATGTCTCAGTGGGGGACCATTTTGTGAACAGTCATCACAATTCTGTAAGTTTCTAGTTACTTGTAGAAAAGAATAGAAGTAATCCCAGAGTGAAAGTACTAAACTGGGGGAATGCTAACTATGACAGTATTAGGCAGGAGCTAGGGAATGTAGACGGCTGTCTACAGGGGGGCGACTGTTTGAGGGTAGATCCACACCGATATGTGGGAGTCTTTTAAAAGTCAGTTGTTAACAATTCAGAACAAGTATGTCCCTATAAAAATGAAGGATGATGGCAAGATTCAGGAACCCTGGATGACAAGAGAGATTGTGAGCTTAGTGAAAAAGAAGAAGGAGGCATACATAAATTTCAGGAAATTGACAACGGATAAAGCTCTTGAGGAATACGAAGATAGCAGAAAAAAGCTTAAACAGGGACTTAGGAGGGCAAAAAGGGGCCATGAAATGTCTTTTCAGGCAGGATTAAGGAAAATCCCTAGGCTTTTTATGCGTATATAAGGAGGAAGACAGTAACAAAGGAAAGGGTAGGTCCACTCAGGGATAGTGGAGGGAATTTGTGTGTGGAACCAGATGAGGTGGGTGAGGTTCTGAAGTACTTTGCGTCAGTATCCACAAAGGAGAAGGATGTGGTGGATGGTGAGTGTAGAAAGGAGGATGTTGACATTCTAGGACATGTTGAGATAAGAAGGGAGGAGATATTGGAAGTTTTGAAAAACATTAAGGTGGACAAGCCCCCAGGGCCAGATAAGGTCTATCTCAGAATACTGAGAGAGGCGAGGGAAGAAATTGCTGAGGCCTTGGCCAAAAGCTTTGTATCCTCTTTAGCCACAGGTGAGGTACCAGAGGATTGGAGAGTAGCTAACATTGTTCCTCTGTTTAAGAAGGGCAGAAGAGACAACCCAGGAAATTACAGGCCTGTGAGTCTTACATTAGTGGTGGGGAAATTACTGAAGAAGATTCTTAGGGACAGAATGTATTCACACCTGGAAGGACTTATTTGCAACAGGCAGCATGGTTTAGCGAAGGGGAGGTCGTTTCTCACAAACTTGTTTGAGTTCTTTGAGGAAGTGACAAGAAAAATTGACCAGGGCAGGGCAGTGGATGTTGCATACATGGACTTTAGTAAAGCCTTCGATAAGGTTCCTCACGGCAGGCTGATACAGAAGGTGAAGTCATATAGGATCCGAGGTGAGCTGGTAAGATGGATACAAAACTGGCTTGGGCACAGAAAGGAGTCTAACAACACCAGGTTAAAGTCCAACAGGTTTATTTGGTAGCAAACACCACCAAATAAACCTGTTGGACTTTAACCTGGTGTTGTTAGACTCCTTACTGTGTTTACCCCAGTCCAACGCCGGCATTTCCACATCTTGGGCACAGAAAGCAGAGAGAAGCAGTGGAAGGGTACTTTTTTAACTGGGGGTCTGTTGCAAGCGGTGTTCCACAAGGATCAGTGCTGAGGCCTGTTTGTAATATATATAAATGATTTGGAGGAAAATGTAGGTGGTCTGATGAGTAAATTTATAGATGATACAAAAATTGGGGGAGTAGCGGATAGTGAGGAGGATTGTCAGAGGATACAGGAGGATGTAAATCGGCTAGCGACCTGGGCCAAAAGTTGGCAGATGAAATTTAACCCAGGCAAGTGAGGTGATGTGATTTGGAAGGAAAGTGTACAGTAAATGATAGAGTCCATAGAAATATTAGCATAGAGAGGGATCTAGGCATGCAGGTCCACAGGTTCCCTGAAGGTGGCAACTCAGGCGGACAAGGTGATCAAAAAGGCGTATGGCATGCTGGCCGTCATCGGCCGGGGCGTTGAGTACAGGAATTGGAAAATCATGTTGCAGCTGTATCAGACTTTAGTTGGGCTGCAGTTGGAGTATTGTGTACAATTCTGGTCACCACACTACTGGAAGGATGTTGATGCATTGGAAAGGGTGCAGAAGAGACTTACCAGGATGTTGCCTGGTTTGGAGGATATGGACTATGAAGAAAGGTTGAACAAACTTGGATAGTTTTCATCAGAACATCAGAGGAAGAGGTGGGACCTGAGAGAGGTTTATCAGATTATGACAGGCTGGGATAGAGTGGATAGAATCATAGAATCCCGACAGTGCAGAAGGAGGCCATTCGGCCCATCGAGTCTATCGACCACAATTCCACCCAGGCCCTATTCCCGTAACCCCACATATTTACCCCACTAATCCTCCGACACTAGGGTCAACTTAACATGGCCAATCAACCTAACCCGCACACCTTTGGAGTGTGGGAGGAAACCGGAGCACCCGGAGGAAACTCAGGCAAACACGGGGAGAACGTGCAAACTCCACATAGACAGTGACCCGGGGCCAGAATTGAACCCAGGTCCCTGGCACTGTGAGGCAGCAGTGCTAACCACTGTGCTACTGTGCCACCCATAGTCAGGGTCTTTTTCCCAAGGTGAAGGGTCAATTACTCAGGGGCATATGTTGAAAGTGAGAGGGGGAAAGTTTAAAAGAGATGTAAGGGGCAAGTTTATTACACAGAGGGTGGTGAATGCCTGGAACGCGCTGCCAGAGAAGGTGGTGGAAGTAGATTCTATAACAATGTTCAAGAGGCATCTTGATAGATACATGAATAGGCAGGGAATAGAGGGATTATGGACCACGTAGAGGCAAGAAAATATTAAAGAGGCATCTGTGTCAGCACAGACTTGGTGGGTTGAAGGGCCTGTTCCTGTGCTGTACTGTTCTTTGTTCTTCAATGGATCAGATCTAAGCTCTGCAGTCCTGCCACATCCATATTTTGCCCAGCTTCTGATATTTGAAGTGTGAGGACAATTTTTCTCTTAGGATCTTTTCCCAATGTTCTCGATGAAACAAATATCTGACTCGCCGCTGATTTTCTTGCTGTGATGAATGAACTATGTTCAGGGTTGTGATCAGTTTGGTTCTGCCAGTCACTCAGCTCCTGACCTCACTACTACCCTGGTTCAAACATGAACAAAAGAGCTGAACTCCAGAGCTGGGGGTGAAAATGACTACCTTTGACATCAAAGCTGCATTTGACCAAGTGTGGCATGAAGGAACCCTAGCAAAACTGCAGTCAATGGGAATCAGGGAAAAAACCCTCCGCTGGTTGGAGTCATACTTGGCACAAAGGAAAATGGTTGTGGTGATTGGAGATCATTCATCTCAGTCTCAGGACATAATTGCAGGAGTTCCTCAGTGTAGTTTCCTAGGTCCAACCATCTGCACCTTCCGCATTAATGATCTTCTTTCCATCATGAGGTCAGAAGTGGTTTTTTTTTCTGATGATTGTACAATGTTCAGCACTATTTGCGACTCCTCAAATACTGAAGCAGTTCATGTCCAAATGCAGCAAGACCTGGACAATATCCAAGCTTTGGCTGACAAGTGGCAAGTGACATTTGTGCCAAACTAATATCAGGCAGTGACCATCTCCAACAAGAGAGAATGTCCCCTTGACGTTCGATGGCATTACCATTGCTGAATCCCTACAATCAACATCCACAGGGTTACCATTGACTAGAAACTGAACTGGACAAGCCATATAAATTCCATGATTACAAGAGCAGGTTGGAGGTTCGGAATCCTGCTTCAAGTAATTCACCTACTAACTCCCAAGCCTGTCCACCATCTACAAAGCACAAGTCTTGTGTGTGATGAAGTACTTTTCACTTGCCTGGTTGAGCACAGGTCCAACAATGAAGAAGCTTAACACTATCCAGGACAAAGTAGCCACTTCGATTAACGCTCTTTTGACAAACATTCACTCCCTCCACCACCGTCAAACAGTGGCAGTAATGTGTGCCATCTACAAGATTCACTGCAGGAACTCACCAAGGCTCCTTCGACAGCACTTTCCAAACCCATGACATCTACCATCTAGAAGGGCAAGGGCAGCAGACACATTAAAACACCATCACCATCCCCCTCCAATCACTCACCATCCTGACTTGGAACTCCCCCCGCCACCACAACACTGTGGGTGTACATGGACTGCACCAGTTCAAGAAAGCAGCTCACCACTGCCTTTTCAAGGGTGATTAGAGATGGACAATAAATGTCGTGCTTGACAATAACACTCACATTCTGTACAGGTATAAAAAAATCAAAAAGAACAGTGCACGAGATGGAAGAGTAACCATTGCAGGTGATTCTCTGGCTACAACTGGAAGGGTTTCTCATTGGTTTGATTCTCATGGATTCGACAAGAAACATCCCTTTTGGACAAGCAATCTGCGAAGCTTTCAAGCTCTAATATTCCATGGGATGTGCAAAACCCTACCAACCTGTACTTTTCATTTTTCACAGTGTCTTGCACTTCATGGCAAAAGCTCTGGGTGTTGCCAATGTGGCATCATATTGCTTGTGTTTTCACTAAGGTTATATAGCCTCAACCAGAAAGCTGTGTCCATGACCCAATATTGTAAACACTGGCTGTCCTTGCAGGTTTGACTATTGTCTAACTGCAGCAGTCACACCTCTACTCAAATATATTAGTTTTCAGATAGTTTCATGATTATGGAATCACTTTGGGTGTACATACAGCAGGTTTGATGCATAATAATTCAACAACATAACAACCTTTCTGCTTTTCTTTTGTTAAAGTTTTGTAGATGCTACATTACTGAGTTGATCATTAGACCATAAGATATAGGAGCAGAATTAGGCTATTTGGCCCATCGAATCTGCTCCGCCATTCAATCATGGCTGATATGATTCTCATCCCCTTTCTCCTGCCATCTCCCCATAACCCTTGATCCTCTTATTGATCAAGAACCTATCTATCTCTGTCTGAAAGACACTCAATGACCTGGCCTCCACAGCCCTCTATGGCAATGAGTTCCACAGATTCACCACCCTCTGGCTGAAGAAATTCCTCATCTCAGTTTTAAAGGAGTGCCCCTTCACTTTGAGATTGTGCCCTCGAGTTCTAGTCTCTCCCACTAGCGGAAACATCCTCTCCACGTCCACTCAATCTGGACCCCTCAGTAATCTGTAAATTTCAATTAGATCCCTCCTCATCCTTCTAAACTCCATCGAGTATAGACCCAGACTCCTCAACTGCTCCTCAAATGACAAACCCTTCATTCCTGGGATCATTCTTGTGAACCTCCTCTGGACCCCCTTCAAGGCCAGCACAACCTTCCTTAGGTATGGGGCCCAAAACAGCTCACAATATTCCAAATGGGGTCTGACCAAAGCCTTAAATGGGTGTTTTTCTGGTTGGCGATCAGTGACTAGTGGCGTGCCTCAGGGATCAGTGTTGGGACCGCAATTGTTTATAATTTACATAGATGATTTGGAGTTGGGTACCAAGTGTAATGTGTCAAAGTTCGCAGATGACACTAAAATGGGTGGAAGAGCAAAGTGTGCAGAGGATGCTGAAAGTCTGCAAAGGGATATAGATAGTCTAAGTGAGTGGGCGAGGGTCTGGCAAATGGAGTACAATGTTGGTAAATGTGAGGTCATCCATTTTGGTAGGAATAACAGCAAAATGGACTATTATTGAAATGGTAAAAAATTGCAGCATGCTGCTGTGCAGAGGGACCTGGGTGTCCTTGTGCAAGAAGCTCAAGAAGTTGGTTTGCAGGTGCAGCAGGTAATTAAGGCAAATGGAATTTTGTCCTTCATTGCTAGAGGGATGGAGTTTAAAAACAGCGAGATTATGTTGCAGCTGTATAAGGTGCTGGTGAGGCCACACCTGGAGTACTGTGTACAGTTTTGGTCTCCTTACTTGAGAAAGGATATACTGGCACTGGAGGGGGTGCAGAGGACATTCACTAAGTTGATTCTGGAGTTGAGAGGGTTGGCTTATGAGGAGAGACTGAATAGACTGGGGCTTTGGAATTCAGAAGAATGAGGGGAGATCTTATAGAAACATATAAGATTATGAAGGGAATAGATAAGATAGAAGCAGGGAAGTTGTTTCCACTGGCGGGTGAAACTAAAACTAGGGGGCATAGCCTCAAAATAAGGGGAAGCAGATTTAGGACTGAGTTGAGGAGGAACTTCTTCACACAAAGGGTTGTGAATCTGTGGAATTCCCTGCCCAGTGAAGCAGTTGAGGCTACTTCATTGAATGTTTTTAAGGCAAGGATAGATTTTTGAACAGTAAAGGAATTAAGGGTTATGGTGAGCGGGTGGGTAAGTGGAGCTGAGTCCACAAAAAAATCAGCCATGATCTTATTGAATGGTGGAGCAGGCTCGAGGGGCCAGATGACCTACTCCTGCTCCTAGTTCTTATGTTCTTATACAGCCGCAGTAGTACATCCCTGCTCTTGTATTCTAGCCCTTTTGACAGGAATGCGCACATTGAATTTGCCTTCCCAACTGCTGACTGAACCTGCACATTAACCTTAAGAGAGTCCTGAATCAGGACTCTCAAGTCCCATTGTGTTTCAGATTTCTGAAGCCTTTCCCCATTTAGAAAATAAGACCATCCTTTTCACAATGTAGGAACTTTCTTGCACTGGTTGTACAAATGCAAATGAATGTGTTTGTTTAGGCACATCGGGTGTCCCCAATGAACAGCTTACAATCTGTCATGTAATACAAAGCTAGTTCTCGTGTCCGTCTCTGCACAGTCTCTTGTGTTGGATAGGATACTGAATCTCTTGCAGTCCCATTTGATTTGCACTAACTAAGCTCCCTGGACTTGTTGCCATTCCATTTGCCTCTGCTGTGCGTGGAATTGATGCAGGAAAGTTTGTTTCTATTCCTGAAAAGTGCCATTGGTGGCCAACAGAGTTTACTGTGATAATGTTGAATTTATGCTACAATAGAATACATGCTTTAAATTGGTAATTAAACACAGCTATCCCAATTGGGGAAGGATTAAGGAATCATTGCAGGAGTATATAAACCAGTACACCATGGGGGTGGGATTTTCTGGAAAATCTCACCCAAGGTCAATGGATCTTTCCATGGTCCGCCCCTTGCCCGCTACGATTCCCGTGGCGGGTAGGATGGGAAAATTCCCTCCTGGGTGTCTGGAAGAGTCTGTGACTTTATTTTGCTGCCTTGAAAATTTCTATAGTTCAATGAGGGATGCATCTACCACCTCAAAAGGCATGAATAGGACTATTGCAACCCCTTCATATTAACTGCTCTGGGGTCAGACTCGTATCAAGAGAGCCTTTTTAAAATCATCAAAAAACCCTGCACAGGAGGAGGTTATGAAGAGTGATTGGATAGATTAGGCCCTTCCCTGGAGTTTGAAACAACAATTCTGAAGAGGCATGGTAGATACTAAGAAAGTTTTTCTCGTAGAATCTAGAACAGAGTCACAGTCAAAGAAGATGTCAACCATTTAGGACTGGAGTGAGGAGAAATTACTTCAAAGAGTTTTGAATCTTTAGAAGACTCCATCCCAGAGTACTATTGATGCTCAGTTGTTGATTCAAGACAGGGGTTGAGAGATTTTGGGTACGAAGAGAATTAAGGGATTGCGGGCAGTGAAAGTAGTGGAGTTGAACAAGAAGTTCAACCATGATCTTGTTGAACAGTGGAGCAGGCCCAGGGGCCAAATTGCCTACTCCAGCTCCTATTTCTTCTGGTTTTATTCAGCCCATTGTGCCTTGAAATACTGTGCTTCGTGCAATACCTTTTCAATTGAGACTCACTTCCTTAATTTTTCCCTCTTGCCCTGCAACTTTTTGCAATTCCAGTTTTTATCCAATTCCTTCATTTGCCATTTTTCCCTTTTCCTGAAAGAATAGGTGACGCCCAAAAAATAGTGCTCTCTTCGTGGTAGAACTGAAAGATTCTTTTACTGCTGATATTTGTTACAGTGGTACAATGAAATCCTGTTACAGTGATTGATGTGTCAGTAGCCCAGAGTCTGACTATAACCAACCGATTGGTATTACAGAAGGTCACAATCCCCAATATTTACAGTTGATCCCATGAACCCTCATGTGTACTGAAAATGATTAAATAGCCGCTCATCATCTGCTCTACCCTCTGATATGCCGCTCAAAATGTCAGTGTTTTCAGCTGAAAATGAACACTTTGAGTGGAGCACTGTTTCAAGTGTTGGTTATTGCTGGGTAGCAGTGCTCTACAGTACAGCCACTGGGTAAATCTTAGAAGCTTTTACAGTTAACCAGTGACAAATAGCAGCTCATAAGTAAAACCAATAACTACACCTCTGTTGGGTGACAGTGTTAACAATGGCGCAACTATCCTTCAACAATGAGGGTCTAAATGTCACAATAACCAAAGTGTCATGATCACTATAAATCATTATAATAATATTGCATAAAGATGAGTTGTGATTTTGGAAAATAAATTTCTTCATTATAATAAAGCAAACAGTGATGAGTGAAACAGTATCGTTGGCCTGATAACAGTTCTGAGCATAAATATAAAGGTTGAAACATAATGATGAGTCCATATAAAACTTAGTAAAGCCTCAGATATTTTGCTCAGCATTAAGCTCCACACCATAGGAAGTTTCTTCAGAGTTTAGAGAGGGGATAACAGACATGTTTGGTTGCTTTTTGTATTTGGAAATTGTAATGACTTCAATCAAGCCATTGAGATTGGCCTATTGGAATATGAACTCCCTGATTAAGAAGTCAATTGATGGGCCAATCAGGGAGTCTTTTCCTTGTATTTAACCGGGAGTGTCAGTTCCTCTGGCACTCCCGAAGGTAGATTGCTCGTGCTGTGTGTACTGCTGTTGGAATTGTAAATAAAGGGATTTTGGTGAAGGGACTTCTGCCTCCGAAGACTTATTACAGAAATATAAATACAAAGAAAAACTTGACAAACAAGGTCTTTCTTCACTAAAACATGCATATTTCAGAAAGATATTATCAAAGTGTTTGAAATTGTGGAAGATGAGACAAGGTAGCTAGAAGCAGGTGTTTCCAATAGCTAAGTGGTCTAGAATGTGGGGCCATAGATGCAAAAGTAAATGTTACAAATTTAGAACAGAAAGCAAGAGAAACTTCTTTGTGGAACCAAGGAGGTTGTTGCTGTTAAGATACAGATCAGCATGTCAGACAGGTGTGGGGATCCAGCAAGTAGTTAGTGAGGAGCCTCAGCTCTTGACTTTGATAGACAGGCATGGGTACATGCTACCCTATGTGAATGAGGACACAGACTGCAGGGTGGATGAGTAAACTGACCATGGCACCATGGGGTGCCATTCAAATAGGGTGGGGGCAGTGGGAGAGTGCAGTAGTGACAGGGGACAGTATAGTCAGGGGAATAGATACTATTCTTTGAAGCCACACCCAGGATTTCCGAAGGTTGTGTTGTCTGCTCAATGCCAGGAGAGCTTGCAGATGGAGATAAATTTGGAATGGGAGTGGAGAGGATCCAGTTGTTGTGGTCCATGTAAGAAGCAACAACAGGAGTAGAGGCAAGAATGATGTTCTGCTGAGAGACTTTGAGGAGTTAAGTTTAATTTTTAAAGTTTATTTATTACTGTCACAAGTAGGCTTACATTAACACTGCAATTAAGTTACTGTGAAAATCTCCTAATCGCCACACACCGGCGCCTGTTCGGTACACTGAGGGAGAATTTAGTATGGACAATGCACCCAACCAGCACGTCTTTCGGACTGTGGGAGGAAATCGGAGCACCCGGAGGAAACCCATGCAGACACAAGGGGAACGTGCAGACTCCACACAGACAGTGACCCAGGCCGGGAATTAAACCTGGGTCCCTGATGCTGTGAGGTAGCAGTGCTAACTACTGTGCCACCGTGCCGTCCACATACCTTCCTCCCAGTGTCAGTTTTTATCTGATCACACTCCTATGAAATGAGTAGGGATGGCTTGCTATATTAAAGCTGCTGTGTGAGTGCTGACATTGTGAGACACCCAACTTTCAATGTGAGAGTCCAGCCCTTAACAATGTTCCTGATCAATACAAGCATATACCATGTCTTGATTCATTTATGTGGTAATCACTAAACTTGAGTTTGGGTGACAACACAGCAACTTACATTTCTATTGTGCCTTTTATATCGTAAAACATCACAAGCACTTTACAGAAATCGGGAATATGCAAGAGACCAGAATTGGAGGACTGCAAAGTAGCGGATACGGTAGTGACTTTTAAGGGACGTCTTGACAAGTCCATGAATAGAATGGGAATAGAGGTATATGGTCCCCTGAAGGTAGGGGGTTTTAGTTAAGTCGGGCAGCATGGTCGGTGCAGGGTTGGAGGGCCGAAGGGCCTGTTCCTGTGCTGTAATTTTCTTTGTTCTTTGACGGTGACCCAAGCCAGGAATCGAACCCGGGTCCCTGGCGCTGTGAGGCAGCAGTGCTAACCACTATGCTACAATGCCGCCCAAGTTATGGATAATTGCAAAGGCTGAGGATCCTTCACTTCTACTTTTTCAATTGGCGGCATGGAGTTATACAGAACCTTAAAAGTAATAATCTCTGTTAATCTGTTAAGGTTGAAGAACAAAGGAGAGGAGGACATGGAGACAGACAACAGCACCTGAAATAGCAGCAGAGGGGTGTCACAGTTGTGCAGTAATCAACACTGCTGCCTCACAGCGCCAGGCACCCGGGTTCAATTTAAGCCTTGGGTGATTGTCTGTGCATGTTCTCCCCGTGTCTGCATGGGTTTCCTGCGGTGCTCCGGCTTCCTCCCACAGTCCAAAGATGTGCAGGTTAGGTGGATTGGCCATGATAAATGTGTGGGGTTACAGGAATGGGGCACAGGGTAAGATACTGTTTCGGAGAGTTCGTGCAGACTCGATGAGCTGAATGGCCTACTTCTGCACTGTAAGGATCCTGTGATTCTATGAGAGAGGAGAGCCTACTACAGATAGATAGCAGTAAAAAAAAGAGCTGTCCAGGCAAATCCATTCCAATCTGTGGTTCCAGAGAAGATTGACTGCATGCTGAGAAAAACCAAAGTGTGAGATCACAGGATAACAGGTAGTTGATTATTTGGTGAGTATTTTTCACGTTATCTTTCAAAAGTCAGGTCATTTGAGTTTTATTAGTAGTAGTAAAGTTTACTAAAAGTAGTAAAGCTTTTAAGATTTCCCATTTATCTTAAGTAGGGAATTTCAATCAGGGTAATTTATTGAAATAATAAAAATATAAGCACAGGCAAGATTAGAGATATTAACTGTTTGTTTCATTGATTAGATTTTAATTAATTAAACACTATAAAGATGGCAGGGTAGGTGATGTATGGCGGCTGCAGAATGTGAGAGCTCATGAACACCTGTGTGTTCCCTGGTAAATATATCTGCAGTAAGTATCTGCAGCGGAGGAACTTTAACTGAGAGTTATTCAGCTGGAGGCTAAGCTGCAAATGCTGCAATACACTGGGGAAGGGGAGAAATTACCTGGACACTTTGTTCACACCCCTTAGGAAAGGGCCATCTTGATTTGGTTCACAACCAGGGGCAGGAGGGTTTGACTGCAAGTGAGGCATGTATGGCAATTGAAAAAGTAGAAGAGAAGGATTCTCGGCCTTTGCAATAATCCAGCAGGTTCTAGGTTCTTGCAGCTTGTGTAGACAGAAGCTCGAACTGTGGTGGTAGTAGGAGACAGTATAGTCAGGGGGATAGACAATGTTCTCTGCAGCTAAGAGCAGGAATCCAACAGGCTTTATTGACGGCTTGGTGCCAAGGTTTGGGATATCTGCTCTACGCTCAAGAGGAACTTGCAATGGGAGGCGGATCCAGTTATTGTGGTCCACGCAGGTACCTATGACATCGGTAGGACTAGGAAAGAGATCCTGCTTAGACAATCTGATTGTGCAGCAATAGGCATAGGCATGTGCCTGTAAAAAGGAAAGATAGGAAAGGTAGGATTCGAGAGCCGTGGATAACCAGGGAAATTGAGGATCTGATTAAAATGAAAAGGGAGGCGTATGTTAAGTCCAGGCAACAGAAAACAGATGGAGCTCTGGAGGAATACAGAGAGAGTAGGAAAGAACTCAAACGGGGAGTTAGAAAGGCAAAATGAGGTCACGAGATGTTCTTGGCAGGCAGGATTAAGGAGAATCCTAAGGCATTCTATTCATACGTTAGGAACAAAAGAGCTGTCGGACCTCTCAGGGACAAAGGAGGGGAATTATGCTTAGAACCCAAGGGAATAGGGGACATCCTAAATGAATACTTTGCATCGGTATTCACGAAGGAGAGGGACGTGTTAACCGGGAGTGTCTCGGAGGGAGGTGTTGACCCGTTAGAGAAAATCTCCATTACAAGGGAGGAAGTGTTAGGTTTTTTAGGGAACATTAAAACTGACAAAGCCCCAGGGCCTGATGGCATCTATCCTAGACTGCTCAGGGAGACGAGAGACGAAATTGCTGGGCCTCTGACGGAAATCTTTGTCGCTTCTTTGGACACAGGTGAGGTCCCTGAGGATTGGAGGATAGCGAATGTGGTCCCGTTGTTTAAGAAGGGTAGCAGGGATAACCCAGGAAATTATAGGCCAGTGAGCTTGACGTCCGTGGTCGGGAAGTTGTTGGAGAGGATTCTTAGAGACAGGATGTATGTGCATTTAGAACGGAACAATCTCATTAGTGACAGACAGCATGATTTTGTAAGAGGGAGGTCGTGCCTTACAAATTTGGTGGAGTTTTTTGAGGAAGTGACAAAAACGGTTGATGAAGGAAGATGGATGTCGTCTATATGGATTTCAGTAAGGCATTTGACAAAGTCCCACATGGCATGTTGGTTAAGACTCATGGGATACAAGGAGAAGTGGCTAGATAGGTGGAGAACTGACTTGGCCATAGGAGACAGAGGATAGCGGTCGAAGGGTCTTTTTCCGGCTGGAGGTCTGTGACCAGTGGTGTTCCGCAGGGCTCTGTACTGGGACCTCTGCTATTTGTGATATATATAAATGATTTGGAAGAAGGTGTAACTGGTGTTATCAGCAAGTTTGCGGATGACACAAAGATGGCTGGACTTGCGGATAGCGATGAGCATTGTCGGGCAATACAGCAGGATATAGATAGGCTGGAAAATTGGGCGGAGAGGTGGCAGATGGAATTTAATTCAGATAAATGTGAAGTGATGCATTTTAGAAGAAATAATGTAGGGAGGAGTTATACAATAAATGGCAGAGCCATCAAGAGTATAGAAACACAGAGGGACCTAGGTGTGCAAGTCCACAAATCCTTGAAGGTGGCAACACAGGTGGAGAAGGTGGTGAAGAAGGCGTACGGTATGCTTGCTTTTATAGGACGGGGTATAGAGTATAAAAGCTGGAGTCTGATGATGCAGCTGTATAGAACGCTGGTTAGGCCACATTTGGAGTACTACGCCCAGTTCTGGTCGCCGCACTACCAGAAGGATGTGGAGGCATTAGAGAGAGTGCAGAGAAGGTTTACCAGGATGTTGCCTGGTATGGAGGGTCTTAGCTATGAGGAGAGATTGGGTAAACTGGGGTTGTTCTCCCTGGAAAGACGGAGAATGAGGGGAGATCTAATAGAGGTGTACAAGATTATGAAGGGGATAGATAGGGTGAACGGTGGAAAGCTTTTTCCCAGATCAGAAGTGACGATCACGAGGGGTCATGGGCTCAAGGTGAGAGGGGCGAAGTATAACTCAGATATCAGAGGGATGTTTTTTACATCTTGGGCGGCACGGTAGCACAGTGGTTAGCACTGCTGCTTCACAGCTCCAGGGACCTGGGTTCGATTCCCGGCTTGGGTCACTGTCTGTGTGGAGTTTGCACATTCTCCTCGTGTCTGCGTGGGTTTCCTCCAGGTGCTCCGGTTTCCTCCCACAGTCCAAAGACGTGCGGGTTAGGTTGATCGACCATGCTAAAAATTCCCCATAGTGTCCTGAGATGCATAGGTTAGAGGGATTAGTAGGTAAATATGTAGGGATATGGGAGTAGGGCCTGGGTGGGATTGTGGTTGGTGCAGACTCGATGGGCCGAATGGCTTCTTTCTGTACTGTAGGGTTTCTATGATTACACACAAGGTGGTGGGGGCCTGGAATGCGCTGCCAAGTAGGGCGGTGGAGGCAGACACACTGACATCGTTTAAGACTTACCTGGATAGTCACAGGAGCAGCCTGGGAATGGAGGGATACAAACGATTGGTCGAGTTGGACCAAGGAGCGGCACAGGCTTGGAGGGCCGAAGGGCCTGTTTCCTGTGCTGTACTGTTCTTTGTTCAAGGAACAGGGCATACACATTTAAAACTGTACCAGCAGATAAGGCTTAGAATAATAAAAAGAGAGAATTAAAGGCACTCTATCTGAATGTACACAGCATTCACAACATGGTGAATGAATTGATGAGATAAATAAGAGGAAACAGATGTGAACTAACTGTCACTATGAAGCCATGGCTGCAGGGTGACTAAGGCTGGGAACTGAAAGTTCAAGGTTTTTTGATATTTAGATAGAATAGACAAGAAAGAAAAGCAGGAGGTGTAGCACTGTTAATAAAGGATGAAATCAGTACATTTTGAGAGGATCTTCGATCCAAAGATTAAGATGTAGAGTAAGTTTGAGAGGAGCTAAGCAAACATTGGTAGGGATTGATAATAGGCAACCAAACAGTAGCAGTCACATAGGGCACAGTATAAATCAGGAAATCGGATGTGCCTGTAACAAAGGTAATACAGTAATCATGGGGGACTTCAATCTAAATATGGACTAGGTAAACCTACTAAGCATGAATGCTTTGGAGAACGAATTCCTGGAATGTATAAAAGATAGGTCTTTGGAACAGGAATTAACTGGGAACAAGCTATTTTACATCAAGTACTATATAATGAGAAAAGGTTAATTAATAATCTTGGGTGGGATTTTCCACGCCCCCTGCGACGTTTTTCATGGCAGCACAGGTGGTGGCCAGTGGCAGGACCTTCTGTTCCCACTGCTTTTAATGGAGTTTCCCATTCTATACATTCCCTGCCACCAGGAAACCCACAGTGGGGGTTCACTGTCAGCGGGACCAGAAGATCCCGCTGGCGAGAATGGTCGGAAAATTCTAGCCCTCATTGTGAAGAAACCTCGACAGAGGAGTGAACAGAATATGACAGAATTTTACAATAGGTTTTAAAGTGATGTAGTTCAATCCAAAACTAGGGTCTTAAATCTAAACGAAGGAAACTACAAAAGTATGAGGAATAGATTGGCTGTGGTAGATTAGGAAACTACAACTGCAAGGTAAAATGGCAGACAGGCAGTGGCTGGCATTTAAGTAATTAATACATCGTTTACAACCAATTTACATTCCTTTGAGGCTCAAAAGCCCAGCAGGAAAACTGACTGAACCATTGCTAACAAGAGAAGTTAAAGATTGTGTTCGATCAAAGAGAGAGAGGCTTATAAAGTTGTCAAAAAGTAGTAAGGATTGGGAGCATTTTAGAATTTAGCAAAGAATGTTTCCCCGGCGGGGATCTAAAACCAGGGGACACAGTCTCAGAATAAGAGGTAGACCATTTAGGACCAGGATTGCCAACCCTCTTGGAGTGGCTTGGAGTCTCCAGGAATTGAAGTTCAGTCTCTGGGACATTGCTGTGTGCAGCCCTGGAGAAAAATCACAGCAAATTTAAAAATGAAGGCACTGGAGAGGGTGCAGAAAAGATTTGTGAGAAGGTTCCAGGGATGAGGAACTTCAGCTGCCTGAGCGTGTGGTGGAGGCAGAATTAATTCTGGCTTTCAAAAGGAAATTGGACAATTATCTGAGTGCCACAGGGAAAATGCAAGGCAGTGGGACTCTGAACTGCTCTCACGGAAAACTGGCACAGGATATAATGGGCCAAATGCTGTTAACATTCTATAATTCTATGATAATTTTGTTTTTAACTTAAGCAGTGGCTTACTGCAACTGTGCTAAACTACAATGACTGTAATACTCTGACATGGTGGTTCTTTAAATTTTCCCGTGCATGGAAACTTGTTGGACTAACTATATTTTTCCAAAAGCTTCAGACTTGCAATTTGAATCAGGCAGGCCAAAAAATATTTTATAAAAGTTAACTGGGAGCAATCAAATGTAAATATGTTTCTGTTGAATTCAAAACAGTTGCCAATTAGACCTACAATTGAACCAATTCCCCAAAATGTTTACATTTCAGTCGAATAACTTACTCCCTCCCTCAAACACCTGGCCGAGCAATATAATTGGTGCAAGTATTGTGTGAAAATAGACTCTAGCACATTTCTCTATGCGTGAAGCAGATTTCACTAGTTAGACCTCAGCTGGAATATTGTGTACTATTTTGCACTATAGGACTATAGGGAGGATACAAATGCATTGGGGTGCAAGAATGGTTCCAGGGATGACAAACTTCAGCCATGACGATGGATTGGGCAAGTTAGAACCATAGATCCATAGAAAAGCTACAGCACAGAAGGAGGCCATTTGGCCCATCTTGTCAATGCCAGCCTGAGGACACCCAGGTGCCCTTTCTAATCCCACCTTCCTGCACCTGGCCCATAGCTCTGTAGTTTACAACACTTAAGGTGCAGATCCAGGTACTTTTTGAAAGAGTTTAGGATCTTTGCCTCCACTACCAACTCGGGCAGTGAATTCCAGACACCCTCTATCCTCTGCATAAAAAAGTACTTCCTCATGTTCCCTCTACACCTATTGCCACTTATCTTGAATCTATGTCTTCTGGTTCTAGAATTCTCCACCCAGAGAAACAATTTTATACTGTCCTCTCTATCTCTCCCCCTCATCATTTTGTACACCTCAATCAAGTCACCCCTCCGCCTTCTTTGTTCCAAGGACAATAACCCCAACCTATCCAATCTCTCTTCATTGCTACACTTTTCTAGTCCTGGCAACATTCTGGGAAACCTCCTTTGCACTTTTTCCAGAGTAATTACATCCTTCCTGTAATACGGTGACCAGAACTGCACACAATACCCCAGTTGTGGCCTCACCAGTGTTTTATACAATTCTGACATTATATCCTTAAGTTTATAGTCTATACCTCTGCCAAGGAAGGAGTAAGAAGTTTAACAACACCAGGTTAAAGTCCAACAGGTTTATTTGGTAGCAAAAGCCACACAAGCTTTCGGAGCTCTAAGCCCCTTCTTCAGGTGAGCGGGAATTCTGTTCACAAACAGAGCTTATAAAGACACAGACTCAATTTTGCACTCAAGACTCAAGGAAGGAGAGCATTCCATATGCCTTCTTTACAACTTTGTCTACTTGAACTGCTGCCTTGAGGGACCTGTGTACTTGTACGCCTAGATCTCTCACTTAATCTACCCCTCTTAGTATATTCCCATTTATTGTGTATTCCCTATAACTGTCTGATCTCCCTAAATCATCACCTCACACTTCTCTATGTTAAAATCTATCTGCCACTTTACCGCTCATTCCACCACCCCATCCATATTGTTTAGTAGATTATAGCTATCCTCTACATTATTCACTACTTGGGCCAATCTTTGTGTCATCTGTAAATTTCCCAAATATGCCTCCCACGTTCACATCCACATTGTTAATTATATAACACAAACAGCAAGGTTCCCAATACCGAGCCGTTTGGAACACTACTGGAAACAAATTTCCATTCGCAAGGGCATCCATCGACCATTATCCTTTGTTTCCTGTTACTGAGCCAATATTTTATCCAGTTTACTACATTACCCTGTATCCCATGGGCTTTTACGTTTTTGACCAATCTGCCATGTGGAACCTTGTCAAACACCTTGCTAAAATCCTAAATGGTCATTGGATAAACATATGGATGATATTGGAATAGTGAAGGTTAGATGGGCTTTAGATTGGTATCACAGGTCGGCGCAACATCGAGGGCCGAAGGGCCTGTGCTGCGCTGTAATGTTCTATATGCACACAATATCCACTGCACTACCTTCATCAACCCTTCTTGTCACTTCCTCAAAGAATTCAATCAAATTTGTGAGGCAAGACCTTCCTTTAACAAATCCATGCTGACCATCCCTGACTAGTCCATGCCTTTCTACATGACAGTTAATTCTACCTCTCAGGATTGATTCTCCAAATTGCCCACCGCTGATATAAGACTAACTGGCCTATAACTATTTCGCATTTCCTTCGATGCCTTTTTAAACAATGGAACTACATTTGCATTTGTCCAGTACGCTGGTACCTCCCCTGTATCTCGTGAGGATTGGAAAATCATCCTCATAGGATCTGTTATCTCTTCCCTGACCTCCTTAAGCAGCCTTGGAAACAATCCATCTGGCCCTGGAGACTGTTACTTTGTTTACAGAGATATCACCTGGATGTGACATCTAAGCAAGGCAAAGAGATGTACATTGCTGACATGATATTGAGAGCAGCACTCGCCATTGAAAAAGTTGAGGATGCTACAACAGAATGTGAAATCTTCCAGATTCAATGTAAGGCAGCAGCTGTACATGATCTTGAAGTCATCAACCCGATAGATCCATTGAATCTGACAGACAAGCACTTTGCTCAAATCAAGAGATCTACTTACCAAGTTGCAACTCTCCAAGTGCTGAGAGAAATAGTGATGAAAGGATGGCCTAAGAGCATTAATAACAAACCTGTGGTCACCCAGCATATTGGACATACCGAGATGAATTGACAGCCCAAGATGGCATATTGTACAAAGGAAATAAGAGTCACCATCCCTAAGGAGGTGAGAAGAGAGATGCTGAAGAGCATCCATACAAGCTGTCAAGAAATTTAAGTGAATCTGAGAAAGGCAAGAGATGCGCTCTACTGGCCAACCATGAGCAATGAAATTAAAGACCACACCGACCAATGAGGTGCTTGTAACAAGTACCAAGCTAAACAAGCCAGAGAGCCGCTGATGGTGTATGACTTCCCTGACAGACCATGGATGAAGCTAGAAGTAGACCTCTTCACTGGAGCAGGAACTGACTTTGTCAAGCCTACCAACTCCCGTAGTTACCTCAACTACAGCTCCTCACATCTTGGCTTTCTGTAAGGACTCCATCCCAGTCCCCCAATTTCTCGACCTCCATCATTTCTGTTTAAATGATGCCACCTTCTCACATGTCTGCCATTTTCTTTAACTGAGGATCCCACCTCCCCCACCCCCACCATGTTGACAGAACACTCAACCAGGTTCAACCCATTTCCTGCATCTCTGCCCTCACCTTTCCCTCCCTTTCCACCCCACCAGCCTACGCATCATCCAGGATCATCCTCCACCATTTCTGCCAACTCCAGCATGATGCCACCACCAAACCCATTTTCCAGTCACCTCCCCTGTCAGCATTCTGTAGGGAACTTTACCTTCGTTTCACCCTGGTCCATTCCTTCATCAACTTCAACTGCTCATCCCCTTCCTACAGCACCTTTCCTTGCAACCACCAAAGGTGTAACAACTTCCTATTTACTTCCACCATCCTCACTGTTCAAGGCCAGAAACACTTCTTTCAGGTGATGCAACATTTCACTTGCACCTCCATCACTTTGTTCTATTGTATTCACGGCACGCAATGCAGGGAGACTAAACACAGTCTGGACGCTCACTTTGCGGAACATCTTTGTTCAGCCCGCAAGCATGACCCTAACCTTCCTGTCACTTGTGTTTTCAAATCAGCATTTTGCTCATATGTCCACATGACCATCCTTGACCTGCTATAATTCTACAGTGAAGCCCAATGGAAACTGGAGGAGCAGTACCTTATCTTCCAATTGGGCATTTTACAGTCCTCAGGACTTAAGGTTGAGTTCAACAACTGGAGACTGTGACCTTTCTCCTTCATCTTGACCTACTATTTCTATCCCAAACATTTTTTGTCTCAATGCAACACCACCCCCGCCCCCCTCCACCCCCACAGAACTGATCCCCCACCTCCTTCTCATAGCAGGCCATCTGTCATTTGTAAATTTTGCTTTCACAGAGCACTGATTTTTATTCTTCCATTAACACATTCTGATATCTTACCTTGATGCAACTAATAGCACCTTCTCCATGCATCAACACTTCTTCTGTGTTGTGATCCACACATCCCTGTTGCATCACTCCTAGCTCCCACCAATCACTGACCTTCTACTTTGTTCCAGCTGCTCCATGCCCTCTTGTACATCATATAATCTGTAGAAGTGCTGGGCGACTAATAACTTGTAACAGTATTTTGTTAAGTACTCTGAACAGATCTAATATACTTCCACTCTGCCCGCCCTCTGGAGAGAACTCCCATGCTTCCGACATATGATGTGGAGATGCCGGCGTTGGACTGGGGTAAACACAGTAAGAAGTTTAACAACACCAGGTTAAAGTCCAACAGGTTTATTTGGTAGCAAAAGCCACAAAAGCTTGTGTGGCTTTTGCTACCAAATAAACCTGTTGGACTTTAACCTGGTGTTGTTAAACTTCTTACTCCGACATATGATCCATTAAGGAGCTGCATCATCATGTAACCACTTGATCTACCTAATCCAATACATTTCTCCCCCCTTTAGTTCTTCAGAAGTGACACAGACTGGGAATGTTGATTCTCTTTTCAATCTCCACAGATGCTGTTAGACCTGCTGTGTTTTTTTAGCATTTTCCGTCCATGTTCTTACTCCTGCTCACTTAGACATAGATTTCATACTGGGTTTAAAGAACAAAGAAAATTACAGCACAGGAACAGGCCTTTCGGCCCTCCAATCCTACACCGACCATGCTGCCCGACTTAACTAAAACCTTCCGGGGACCATATCCCTCTATTCCCATCCTATTCATGTATTTGTCAAGACGCCCCTTAAAAGTCATTCCCATATCTGCTTCCACTACCTCTCCCAACAACGAGTTCCAGGCACCCACCACCCTCTGTGTAAAAAATCTGCATCGTACATCTCCTTTAAACCTGGCCCCTCTCACCTTAAAGCTGTGCCCCCTAGTAATTGACTCTTCCACCCTGGGAAAAAGCTTCTCACTTTCCGCTCTGTCCATTCCTCTCATCATCTTGTAGACTTCTATCAGGTCGCCCCTCAACCTCCATCGTTCCAGTGAGAACAAACCAAGTTTCTCCAACCTCTCCTCATAGCTAATGCCCTCCATACCAGGCAACATCCTGGTAAATCTTTTCTGTACCCTCTCTAAAGCCTTCACATCCTTCTGGTAGTGTGGTGACCAGAATTGAACACTATATTCCAAGTGCGGCCTAACTAAGGTTATATAAAGCTGCAACATGACTTGCCAATTTTTAAACTCAATGCCCCAGCCAATGAAGGCAAGCATGCCGTATGCCTTCTTGACTACCTTCTCCACCTGCATTGCCACTTTCAGTGATCTGTGTACCTGTACACCCAGATCCCTTTGTCTATCTCTTAAGGGTTCTGCCATTTACTGTATATTTCCTATCTGTATTAGACCTTCCAAGATGCATTACCTCACATTTGTCCGGATTACACTCCATCTGTTTACTCTGACACAAGTGTATTTAGTTATCTTCCGATTGTATCAAAACATTGCCTCCAATTATTTAACAAAAAAAACAGACAAAAATGCAAGGAAAAGGGAGAGAGCAGTTTGTAGCAGCCATTTTTAGTTGACCATAAACTGTATTAAATGATGGGATAAAACCTGTGGATATTGAGCTCGTAGCTACTACCCATCATTAGTGCCCTAATACAGATCTTATGTTATCTGCTGTAAAACAATTTCAATCAGATTTTGGGCTTAATAATTCAATGGCTAATGAACCTGATCTGAATACTAGTAGTGCAGAGTTGCAATGCTTAGTTATGCGAGAAGTTTAATTCTGGAAGCAAGCTTGTATAAAATTAATCTCAGGGAGGTTAGCAGTCTAAACCTGCACTCTACACTGACTATCAGAACAAATACCCCACCCCCACCTTGAACTCCAGCTGTGGTGCTTACACCAGCACTAAGTTAAGTTGGCACAATATCAATATCAGCCTGTAGTAATACCAGAGTCTCTGATCTGCACTGTGTCTCCAGGCAATGAGAATTTCTATGCAGTGCCACCTGTTTTGGCCAACTGTACGACTGCAAGTCAAGTCTCTTGTTGCTACAGTCGTTAAATGCTGTAAACGTTGGAATTGCAGTTGGGATATCAGCTCGTGACTTTGTTTTTCAGCCTATCAAAGCTGGAAGATAACTTCCTAAGTGCGTTGAGTTTTCCATTAGTAGGTTTTAACTGAGAATACATTTTCGAAAGCATTGTGCTGAAGTGAATTTTGCACAATTTTGGACCTGTTTATGGGTACACCATCAGACGTCCAAAATAGTAATTTGTTTGACTTTGATGCTTTCTGGTAAATCTATCTCTCTCTCACTGTGAAGTATGTTTATACGTGATTTTAAATTTGAAGTGCATAAATAGGTTTGAAGTTGCACTTGAAGGAAATTCAGTGGAAGCTCTCTTGTTTTTTGGCACAATCTCCCAAAAGAATGGCAGCCTGGGCACAACTGGAGTTGAGGTGAGAGACAGGAGACTCTGCGAATTTCAAGACTTTGGTTGTCAAAGATAGGGACACCAGACAAGGAAAGTACATGAAAGCTGCTGCTAAAGGCTGAATGCTGACTCTCACCTAGTTTGCATTGATATTCAATTTGAGTTACCTCAGCTGAAAATCTGTAATTCTATTCCAGTGAAGCAGACTGTGGACAACTTAGCAACAGCTCCATAACAGAGAAGTAAATAATGCCAGGTTAAACAGTCCAAAAGATGGGATGCATTTACTTTTGCATGTCAGGGTTTAGTGATGTAATTTCCTCTTCTGGCACTCTATTATGGAAATACTGTACTTGTCCAAGTAAAACTAAGCAAGTCCCCATGGGAATGCTTCAATTCCATTCTGGACTTTGCCAAACTGGCTTCAATGCAGTCCCATGTCACTAATCAGAATGCTTGTAAGAGCTGTTCAGAAGGCTGTCCTGGGAAACCTGGGCCTCCAGGCTAATATTATTAAAACGTAAGTTTGTGATAACTGTAGAAAAATTGTATTGTATAAAACCTAGGTTTTATACAATACAATGTATTGTATAAAACCTAGGTTTTTTGACTCAGTATGTAGACAGGCCAACTAGAGGTGAGGCTATATTGGATCTGGTGCTGGGAAATGAGCCAGACCAGGTGCTAGACTTGGAAGTTGGTGTGCATTTTGGTGATAGTGACCACAATTCGGTTACGTTCACCTTAGTGATGGAAAGGGATAGGCATGAACCTCGGGCCAGTGGTTTTAGCTGGGGGAAGGGTAATTATGAGGCTATTAGGAGAGAATTAGGAAACATAGGTTGGACTAGGAGATTACAGGGACTGGGAACGTCCGACATGTGGAGTTTTTTCAAGGAGCAGCTACTGCGAGTCTGTGATAGGTATGTCCCTGTCAGGCAAGGAGGAATTGGTAGGGCTAGGGAACCGTGGTGCACCAAAAAAGTTTCTTTGTTGGTTAAAAAGAAAAAGGAGGCTTATGTTCGGATGAGACGTGAGCACTCGGGTAGTGCACTAGAAAGCTTTAGATTGGCTAAGAGGGAGTTGAAGAGCGAGCTTAGAAGGGCTAAAAGGGGACATGAGAAGACTTTGGCGGATAGGGTTAAAGAGAATCCTAAGGCGTTCTATAGGTATGTCAAGAACAGAAGGTTGGTTAGGGCAAGTTTAGGGCCAGTTATAGATGGCAGAGGGAAGTTATGTGTGGAACCGGAGGAGATTGGTGAAGCATTGAACCAATATTTCTCTTCGGTGTTCACGCAAGGGGACATGAATATAGCTGAGGAGGACACTGGGTTGCAAGGGAGTAGAATAGACAGTATTACAGTTGATAAGGAGGATGTGCAGGATATTCTGGAGGGTCTGAAAATAGATAAATCCCCTGGTCCGGATGGGATTTATCCAAGGATTCTCTGGGAGGCAAGAGAAGTGATTGCAGAGCCTCTGGCTCTGATCTTCAGGTCGTCGTTGGCCTCTGGTATAGTACCAGAAGATTGGAGGTTAGCGAATGTTGTCCCATTGTTTAAGAAGGGGAACAGAGACTTCCCCGGGAATTATAGACCGGTGAGTCTCACTTCTGTTGTCGGCAAGATGTTGGAAAAAATTATAAGGGATAGGATTTATAGTTATTTGGAGAGTAATGAATTGATAGGTGATAGTCAGCATGGTTTTGTGGCAGGTAGGTCGTGCCTTACTAACCTTATTGAGTTTTTTGAGAAAGTGACCAAGGAGGTGGATGGGGGCAAGGCAGTGGACGTGGTATATATGGATTTTAGTAAGGCGTTTGATAAGGTTCACCATGGTAGGCTTCTGCAGAAAATGCAGATGTATGGGATTGGGGGTGATCTAGGAAATTGGATCAGGAATTGGCTAGCGGATAGGAAACAGAGGGTGGTGGTTGATAGTAAATATTCATCATGGAGTGCGGTTACAAGTGGTGTACCTCAGGGATCTGTTTTGGGGCCACTGCTGTTTGTAATATTTATTAATGATCTGGATGAGGGTATAGTTGGGTGGATTAGCAAATTTGCTGATGACACCAAAGTCGGTGGTGTGGTAGACAGTGAGGAAGGGTGTCGTAGTTTGCAGGAAGACTTAGACAGGTTGCAAAGTTGGGCCGAGAGGTGGCGGATGGAGTTTAATGCGGAGAAGTGTGAGGTAATTCACTTTGGTAGGAATAACAGATGTGTTGAGTATAGGGCTAACGGGAGGACTTTGAATAGTGTGGAGGAGCAGAGGGATCTAGGTGTATGTGTGCATAGATCCCTGAAAGTTGGGAATCAAGTAGATAAGGTTGTTAAGAAGGCATATGGTGTCTTGGCGTTTATTGGTAGGGGGATTGAATTTAGGAGTCGTAGCGTTATGTTGCAACTGTACACAACTCTGGTGCGGCCGCACTTGGAGTACTGTGTGCAGTTCTGGTCCCCACATTACAGGAAGGATGTGGAGGCTTTGGAGAGGGTGCAGAGGAGGTTTACCAGGATGTTGCCTGGTATGGAGGGGAGATCCTATGAGGAGAGGCTGAGGGATTTGGGATTGTTTTCGCTGGAAAGGCGGCGGCTAAGAGGGGATCTTATTGAAACATATAAGATGATTAGAGGTTTGGATAGGGTGGATAGTGATAGCCTTTTTCCTCTGATGGAGAAATCCAGCACGAGGGGGCATGGCTTTAAATTGAGGGGGGGTAGTTATAGAACCGATGTCAGGGGTAGGTTCTTTACCCAGAGGGTGGTGAGGGATTGGAATGCCCTGCCAGCATCAGTAGTAAATGCGCCTAGTTTGGGGGCGTTTAAGAGATCCGTAGATAGGTTCATGGACGAAAAGAAATTGGTTTAGGTTGGAGGGTCACAGTTTTTTTTTTAACTGGTCGGTGCAACATCGTGGGCCGAAGGGCCTGTTCTGCGCTGTAATGTTCTATGTTCTATGTTCTAGCTTGCAAATCATAAAAATGTGAGGGATATTTCTACTCTTCCAGATCTGGCATTTTACCTAAGTTGAACGGGAATTTCTGCCCCATAGGTTTGCATGAAACTTTAGCTCCTGTAACGCTCTTTGCCTCTCCCAGGAGGTTTCATGGCTGTGGGGTGGATGGGAAGTGGTGGGAAGAAATATTGGGCCATGTTGTGGGACAGGCAGGCATGATAGGCAAATTGGTCCTTTTCTGTCTGACAATTCTGTATGTTTATATGTTTGGTAGAAGAAATGTTTATCTGTCTCTAAACCTGAATGAACATGATTTCAAAAGAATGGAAGGTATGGTAATTTAATATTTGTTTGTATCTTTCATTCTAAGGATTTGGCAAATGCTGGCGAGGTATTTCCCCAGTTGTTTTGAGAAGATAGTGGTGGGCATTTTCCTTGAACCATTGCAGTCTTAGTGCCAATGATGCTCCTACAAAGGTTTATTACAAATTCCAAGCTTTTGACCAATTAACAATAAAGAAAAGACGACATATGTTCAGATTAAGATGGTGGGGAATCTGCAGGTGATTGTGTCCTTGTTGTTGCTCGAGGTTATGGGGCTGAGAGGTGAACAAAGACAGATGAATGGATTGAATTACTGATTAACCTTGATCTCATTGAATAGTAGAACAGGCTTGAGGTGCTGACTGACCTATTCCTGTTCCTATATTCCTAGGTTCCTATGAGGTGCTGTTGAAATAAGCTTTGTGAATTGCTGCAGCAGATTGTGTCGATTGTACATACTGCAGCCATGGTGTTCCGATGATAGGCGATGTCACAGACCAACCAAGCAGAAGGTTCAGTCCTAGGCGGTGTTAAACCGCTTGAGTATTGTTGCAGCTGCACCCATTCAGGCTTGAGAATAACGTACTATGTTAAAGTAAGAAAACAAATGTAAGCCATATCCATTCAAAAGCAAATAGGCAAGCGACATTTCTCAATGACATAAAAAAAGTTTTTAAATCTATATCACCAGGAATGTTTTGGTAACAGCAACAATAGACATGATTTGATTTGATTTATTATTGTCACGTGTATTAACATACAGTGAAAAGTATTGTTTCTTGTGTGCTATACAAAGCATACCGTTCATAGAGAAGGAAATGAGAGAGTGCAGAATGTAGTGTTACAGTCATAGCTAGGGTGTAGAGAAAGATCAACTTAATGCAAGGTAAGTCCATTCAAAAGTCTGACAGCAGCAGGGAAGAAGCTGTTCTTGAGTCGGCTGGTATGTGATCTCAGACTTTTGCATCTTTTTCCCGATGGAAGAAGAGAGAATGTCCGGGGTGCATGGGGTCCTTAATTATGCTGGCTGCTTTGCCGGGGCAGCGGGAAGTGTAGACAGAGTCAATAAACGGGAGGCTGGTTTGCATGATGGATTGGGCTACATTCATGACCTTTTGTAGTTCCTTGCGGTCTTGGGCAGAGCAGGAGCCATACCAAGCTGTGATACAACCAGAAAGAATGTTTTCTATGGTGCATCTGTAAAAGTTGGTGAGAGTTGTAGCTGACATGCCAAATTTCCTTCGTATTCTGAGAAAGTAGAGGCGTTGGTGGGCTTTCTTAACTATAGTGTCGGCATGGGATAGACAAAGGATAGGCAATAAATGCAGCCATGTCAGCAGAACCCACATCCAGATAACCAACTGAAAATCATCTGTATTTACGAAACTAACAGAATAAAAGAACAACTGACTTATTAGAACCAAAATAGTGAGGATGCTGGAAATTTGAAATAAGAACTGAAAATGCAGGGAATACTCAGCAAGTCAGACAGCACACGTGGAGGGAGAAACAAAGTTAATGGACCAGTAAGAACAGGAAATGAGATAGGCAAGGGTACTTAATTAGGCGAAAGCTGAAATCTTGATGTCCTACCTTGAGTATGAGAAATTCAATGGGCAGTGTGCTATCAGCAATGTTGGCATCACGTTGCCTCGTGGCAGAAACCTATTTACCATGGATATGCATGCCATGAATACACATAGAATGGAAACTTTTTCAAATTAAGTTCTACCTGCAAGATTAAGTTAGCAGTGCATGGGAAACTGTTCCCAACAGCTTAAAAGTGGCGCCATTGAGCGGGTTTGTTCAATCTTTTGATCTGAGGTGAGGTTTAGTCTTTGTCTCACTCAGCAACACAGGGGAGGGGAACAGATGATAATGCCCGGTCCACATGTGGCAAGGAATGTGGTTGGGTCCTCAAACAGTTCAGTGGATGGGCAGGCAAGAGGGTGGCAGTAATTGTGATTGGCGCTACATCAAGGCACTTGCATGTGTAAGGTAGGGGAGGGACAGCTATGCTCTGGCCTATTGAGGTCTGGTTCTATGTGTCCAAGGGAGGCAGCTTTACCTATTATGGCATGGCACCAGTCAGAGAATAGATCGCAAACTTGAAGCAAGGCAGGTCCAGCCGCTAGGAGGGCTGATTAAATGTTTTCTGAGGGAGGGCAGAGGAATGGTGGAGAAATGCAGAGGGCAGGTCAAGCATGGTGGAGGGAGGCTCCAGGATGTCAGTAGGATGGAGAGGGAGAATCCAGGGTGAGAGATGGAAGCACATTTGGCTCTGGGTCAAGGCTCCAGGATAATTAGGGGAAGGAGCAGGGTGATGTTGGGATGGACAAGGGAGATAGGAGGAAGATCAAGATGGAGGTGGATGGGTTGCTGCTGTAAAGTCACATCTTGTATGTCCATAGACAAGGCTGTTAAGAAAGGTTGAGCTCACAGATTCGGTTGTTGAGGAAGGAAGCCACTGTGGGTTGGGAGGAGTTCTTGGTGCACCCATGGGAGGGTATGCAGTCTCGTTGATCAAGTGCAACTGCTCATGGGATGAAGGCCATGTAAACAGAGGTACTCATATCATTGCCTGCCTTCTTCACACAGTTCACTTTGCAGATTCATAATGGGTCTCATACACGCAATATTTTTGCAATCTTACGGTTCGAGAGGATTCGCCAGAAGAAATCCTTGGTTACTCAACAACCTAGGCCACAAGGCCATCAGCCAGCACCATTCAAGGAGGAGATAAGTCAGGAGGAAGGAAACCAGGGCTGTCATTGTTGCCAAAGTGCATTGATGGGTCAGTGCATTTTCAGAATCTGCACCAGTGCCTTCAAATGTTTGAGAGGCAATGCGAGAAAAGGATTTTCCAGGGACACGGACAATACCATGACGCCACTGTCTGGGGACTGGATTTCAAATCGCACCACGGCAGATGGTAAACTTTAAATCCAATAAAAATCTAATGATGACCACCAAACCAATGTCAATTGTTGTAAAAACCCATTTTGTTCATTAATGCCCTTTAGGAAAGGAAATCTACCATGTGATTTCAAATGCCCCCTGGAATGGTCTAACATGCTAGTCAGTTCAAGGGCAATTAGGGATGGGCAATAAATGCTGGTCCACATCCAATGAATAAAAAAAAGTCACTGACACACTCTGCACTCCTTCAACAAGACCTACTGCCCTGTGGCTTTGGAGGGAACCCAATGTCAGTTGCCTCTGAGGCTCATTCCAGGGCCCTGCAGGGAATGTGTGGTATTTCCCTGGCTGCAATACACAGATGCACACAGTTGATAAATGCCCTGTTCAAGAAGGTCAATGAATTCATTTAATTCACAAAAGATGCAGATAGCCAGGCTGCTAGAGAAGTTGGCTTCGGGGCCATTTTTACAATTACGGAGTATAATTGACTGTACTTATATGGCCATTAGAGCTCCCTACAATTGTAAATCCCTTAAAATTCAAGTAAACTGTGACCACTGAAAAGAATTATGCACTTGTGCACTTTTCTCAGGGAGCTCTCCGAACCTGTACATTTTATGGAACTCCAAGCTGCCACAGCTATTTGAAGCCCCTAACTCAAAGTGTTGGATCCTAGGTGACAAGTATGTGGCCATGACATCTGTGGAGGAGCTACAATGCAGCACACAGATGGATTACATACAGGGCAATCATAGGATTGCTGAAAACATGCTTCTGCTGCCTTGACTGGTCCGGTGGAGGTTGTCCAGTATTGTCATAGTCTGCTGTTAACCATTAATCCATCGAGTACAATAACCTTGGCACATATCCTCTGGTGCTCCAAGGCTTTGAGGGCCCCGGCTTACTCGGAGTCTCCTGCATGACTATAGGGGCATCCTCTTCAGCATTGTCTATTGAAGGTTATCGGGTCAAAGGCAGCAAAGATGAGATGTGCCTGTTCACCCTCAGACTGCCCTGAGAAGAGACACTTAGGGTGGCTAGTTGGTACCCCTCCTCCCTTTCGGTGCACAATGCTATGTGCTTGTATTCCTGAGGAGAAGGGGCATTTGAAGAGCTGTCCCGGTGACTCATTCCCCTCTCCACCTTGTGACTACTGTAATGAGCCTATAGCCAGAGTGACAGAATGAGGTTCTTATGCATGTGGGTCTCAAGATTGACTTGGTTCTTGATGGCTGTTGCCAACCAATGGATGGACTAATGGGGGTTCAAGACTACGATTTATCAGATGAGAGGAGGGGGTTAAATGATGGAAGGTGTCAAGGGGAATGAAGGTTTTGAGTCACAAAAAAAAATTAACTGGCCTTGCTGGTGGATGACCTGTATTCAAGCTTGGCATTCAGTTCTCCCTGCCTTCAGGAACTGGATGTTTGGAGAGGCGAGCCTTTTATAGCCCATCCCAACCTGAAATTGAATCAGCTCAAGGCAGGGGCAGGCACTTCCCACCCTCCTCATTGTAATTGTGTGGGTTGCAGCATCCGATACATGAGCTGAAATAACGTCCACTTTTGGTCCTGCTGTCGGGAGCTGCATTCTTCTGATTAATTTCCACCCAATGTTTCGGGTCAATAATCTTTTGCTAGAACTGGACAACGTTCAGTATCAAACAGGTTTACTGCCTGACCTGCTGAGTATTTCCACCATTTTCTGTTTTTGTTTCAGGTTTCCAGCATCTGCAATACTTTGTTTTTGAATTAATATTTAATTCACTGCCAGGAATGGCCACTTTGAAGAAGTTCTGCTCTGCTCTTTGATGTGATTCCCTTTTATCTCTTCTTGGTTGTTCATCTTCATTGGTTTCTGTTGTCTTTCTCACGCTTGATGAGGTATCACCCAAAGTTCACTTTCACCAGCACTGTATGTCTCCCTGACTTTCTATACATGAATTCCAACTGAAATCCCACCTTTCATGTTTCGAATCCACCAGTGATTATCTCCCCTGGAGACTATGACTTCACAACCAAACATCATGTCATAGTTTCTCCACTTCTACTTTATCATCTCTGTTCTCCGCCCCCTATACGGTTCTAGTGAAACCGATGAAAGCTAAAAGAACAGCAACTCATCTTTTACAAATTTCACATCAGAGGAACAGAGAAAGAGGCCATTCAGCCCATTAAGACTGTTCTGCTGCCATTTAGAGAGATCATGGCTAATATGCCACCTGTAAATATACCCATCTTTGCCCCAATATTCATCACCCTAGGTTAACAAAAATCTATCAATCTCAGACTTAAAATTATCAATCGATCCAGCATTACTGTTCGAAGAAGAGTTCCAAACTTCTGCTATCTTTTGTGTGGAGAAGCATTTCCTAATTTTACTCCTGCAAGGTCTGGCTCTAATTTTTAAACTGTGCCACCTAATCCTAGAGTGCCCATTTTTTGGACAACAGGTACTGATAATGATTCTGCTTTTTGTCATTTTCAGTTCCTCTTTTTTATTCATTCCATTACCGCCCACCTATGCCTTGCACAGCATCCATCTTTTTCATTTAATCTCTCATGCCTGTCACCCTATTACAGTCCTTACCTTTTGTTCTTCCCCCTCACTGCCTCTGTACTTCCTTAAAATCTGTTATATTGCTAATGTTTTTCCATTCTGACAGAAGGTTATTGACCTGAAATGTTAATTCTGTTTCTCTTTCCACGGATACTGCCTGACCTGCTAAGTATTTCCAGCATAGGAATTTCAGAGTGGAGGAGAAAATGAAAATCTAAGGAGCAAAAAGAGTATTTAAGAGACAGGCAGCTAACACAAAAGAAAATCCAAAATTCTTCTATACGTAAAAAGGTAGTAAGAGGAGGCACAGACCAATTAGGGACAAACAAGGAGAATGGCAAATATTACCCACTATTACCCAAAGGATGTAAGGATAAACTCAGCAACTAGGCATGTCAGTTTAATCTCGGGGGGGGGGGAAGCTTCAGAGACGATAATTTGGGACAAAATTAACAGTCTCTTGGACAAGTGCTGATTAATTAGGGAAAGTCAATACAAATATTTTAAAGGGAAAATTATGTTTAACTAACTTGATTGAATTTTTGATGAGGTAACAGGTTTGATAAAGGTAATGTGGTTCATATGGTGTACAGGAACGTCTAAACGACATTTGATAAAGTATCATGTAATTGACCTACCAGCAAATTTGAAGTCCAAGAAATAAAGGGACATTAGCAGCACTTTTATAAAGTTGCCTGAGTGACAGAAAAAAGAGAATATATTGGACTGTCATTTTTCAGGTTGGAGGAAGATTGGCATTGCTTTTCTTGATATATGTCAGTGTTCGAAACTTGGATGTCCAAGGTTTTGGAGAAAGGGCAGAGAGCCAATTCAGACAAGGCAAAATGGCCTCCTTCTGTGCTGTAAACATTCTATGACTGTTTTCATCATAGCGGAATCAGATATGGCAGATGCACCACATCTTCAGAACCTGACCATAATACACCGTGCAAAGAAAGGACGGTACATTTTTGCAATTCCCTTTTATTGTCCTTGTCATTTTGAGAGAGACTAACTTTTTGGGTTGTGTCATTGAGGCCAATTAGAAATTTTACCTCAGACATTGGTACTAACATTATGACACTTAAGGTGACACTGTCTCAATTTTCTATTCATATGTGTCATTCGGAGTGGATGTAGATCATGAGGTTAGTTATTTTGTTAATCCAATTTATTTGCTTGACAGAAAGGTTTGTGCATAATATCTTACTTAAGCTTTTATTTTGTCAAATAAAAACAAAGAAATTATGAAATCCTCAGGACTGTCCATGGTTGCCAATCTCTTCAGATGCATTCTTGTTGGTTCCATGTCTAACCACTCAAAATAACCAGTCCAAACTAGCCTATTTCTTCATCACCAATATTTTTTCCGAACTAATATTTTTAAAAAAGAAACAAAAAGCACAACCTTAATGCTCCTATGGTTTTTCTCCCGAGACGATCTCACCAGTATACTGCAGATAAGCTTGTTTTGTAGAATGCAGAAGTCCTAAATGTGCTGTGCGAGAAGAGATATTGTGGGCGGTGAGAGCTGCACAGAATTCAAAAACCAAGTTAACATGTTTAGATGTGGTAAAAATCGCTTCTCGGCCTTTTGGCTAAGATCAAGTGTAGTATGGTCGGCAGCCCATGGTCGGCCGCACTTGGTTGAGGTCATTAGGTTACACTGAAGCTTCATATGTTTCATATGAAGCAATTTTTTAAAGCGGCATCTCGGCCTTTTGGCTAAGATGGGAATGAGCTCAAGTCTTGGAGGAGGAACCTCCCCCTTCTCCGATCAGCTTGGCTCGTGTAGATCAGGCCCAGGACAGGGTGGTTTGGTCGCTCGCCCTGTCTTGTCTGCCTGGTTCTGAGGTGTCTCGGCTTGTTGAGACTCTGAATTGGATTTGATTTGATTGAATTGGAAAAGTATAAAAAAAAATCCTGATGAAAGGTCATGACAATCTGAGTGAAAGATGAATTCTCTTGTTCCTCTCCACAGATGCTGCCTGACCTGCTGAGTGTTTAAAGATTTTTTTTGCTTTTATATCAAACCTGCTTCTCAGCCTTTTGTCTAAGATCAAATGTCAGATCAAGCCCAAGATGGGGTGCAATGCCTCTTCTTGTCAACTTGGATCTTGTTAGAGCAAGCCCAAGATGGGATGTATATAAACACAAAATACTGTGGATAGAATGTATATCCTTGTCTTGTCAGCTTGGATTTGGTTTGTCCTTCACGTGGGGACTCTGTTTGGACTTAACTGGCTTTTTGATTAGGAATAAAGTATCAAAAGGTACCAAAAAAAAGCTTCTCAGCCTTTTGGCTAAGATCAAACGTAGATGGGGAGGTGATGGCCTAGTGGTGTTATTGCTAGACCATTAATCCAGAAACTCAGCTAATATTCTGGGGACTGGGATTCGAATCCTGCCACGGCAGATGATGGAACTCAAATTCAATAAAAAATATCTGCAATTAAGGATCGACTTATGACCATAAAGCCATTGTTGATTGTTGGAAAGTCACATCTGGTTCACTAATGTCCTTTAGGGAAGGAAATCTGCCATCTTTACCCGGTCTGGCCTATCTGTGACTCCAGAGCCACAGTAATATGGCTGACTCTCAACTGCCCTCTGAACAAGGGCAACTAGGGATGGGCAATAAATGCTGGCCAGCCAGTGACGCCCATGTCCCACGAATGAATGAAAACAAAACAAGCCCAAAATGGGGTGCAATGCCTCATCTTGTTAGCTTGGATCTTGTCTGTCTCCCTTGTGGGGACCTTGAATTGGATTTTGAATTTGGTTTTTGGAGCCAAGCATGAAATGGATTTGCCCAGCCTATTTCGAAGGATTGGCTTTGCTACCTTGAAGAATGGAGTAAAACAAATAAAAAATAATGCTTAAAAAGATAAGTTTTTTTAAAAAAAACCGCCTGAATTAATAAATATGAGTTGTTGTTCGGTGTGGTATTAATGCCACAGGGTCCAGTCACACAGAGAGTGTCTGCTGCTCAGTCAGCACAGGCTGTGTCTGATGTGCTCTTGCCCTGGGCCGGGAGCCGCCCCGCTCCTCTCCCATTGGACTTGATGGACGGAGCGAGAGAAGATGGCGGCGCCCAGCTAGAGCCGATCATGGCGGATGCCTCAAGGTGCAAGCACAGAAAACAGGCGAACCCGAGGAGAAAACACGGTGAGTCCGATTGCATTTTAACCCCCTCCTCAATCCCTCTGAGAGCGGGGGCGGTGAGGGAGGACCCAAACCTTTCCGGAGATCGGCTGAGCTGGGAGCTTTAAATTAATTATATTTTCTTTCCTTGACCTGGCTGAGGATATGGGGGTTTTTAAACAAAAAAAAATAAATTTAAAATGAAACTGCTCGGCTGCACTTTTTTTTTGTAGCTGGGCCTCGTCCGTAGCCGTTCGCTGACCTTTAATTTATTTTTTGTGTAAAAGTGCCGGCTGATGGCTGGCTGGGGGGTGGATTTAGTGCAGAGTGCTGGCGGGTTTTGGTTATATTTACCTCGGTTACCGATATATAAAGAGGAGGCCGCGGCCTGGGGCCTTGGTGCGGGCCCTGTGGAGCGGGCGGGCGGAGTGCGGCGGCCTGGCCTGGCTTCCCCCAAGGGTGTGTGTCCCCGCTGAGAGGAGCGGAGAAGTCGGAGTTTGCCGCTCTCGCCGTCTCGCTAACATTTTATTCCATGGCCAGGCCAGCGTGGGCGTGTGACGTGCACCTTGCAGTTTGTCTGCCGCTTGTCTCCAGTCCTGTGGAGGTTGTTTTTAGGCTTTCACACAAGTGTTTGCAGCTCTGCAAACGCTGAGGCTGACATTCTAAGGCACCTGATGTGGCTCTCTTTCTGCCCCCCCCCCCCTCTTTTTATTTATTAGTCACAAACAGGCTTACATTAACACTGCAATGAAGTTACTGTGAAAATCCCCTCGTCGCCACACTCCCGGTGCCTGTTCAGGTACATTGAGGGAGAATTTAGCATGGTCGATACACCGAACCAGCACGTCTTTCGGACAAGGTAACATTGGTTACCTTGGCCCAATGGTACCTATCGTAATCATACTTTCTATTCAATGACATCGGTTTGAATGGCAGAGCGATCACCCATCATTATCTGCGTGTGGGAGGAAACCGGAGCAGAGACGGGAGAATGTGCAGACTCCACAGACAGTGACCCAAGCCGGGAATTGAACCCAGGTCCCTGGAACTGTGAGGCAGCAGTGCTACCACTGTGCCACCGTGCCGTCCAAACCATATGCATATGCATTTTGTGCATATGCATTTAAAAACATTTGGACACTTATGTGATAGGAAGTTTAGAGGGATATGGACCAAATGCAGGCAAATGGGACGAGTTCAGTTTAGGACACCAAGTTGTCATGGATGAGTTGGGCTGAAGGGCCTGTTTCCGTGCTGTATGACTCTATATTGGCGATGGGGCTGGGTAATTGGCAGTGGTGAGCACTGCAAGCTGCTGGTGTGGGTTGCTTTAATGCTCGAGGAAAAGATGTGCTAAAGCTTTTGGCCCACTTAAAACAAAATTAACAACTTTTATTAATTTGTGGCATGTGGGTGTCACTAGCTGACCCAGCATTGACTATTGTCATCTGTAAAAAATAAATGATTACGTACTTTTGCTTCATTCTGAACATGTTTTCAACATTTATTCCTCACCTTTGGGGATGCACTGTGTCAAAAAAATGTTTGCCTCCATCTTAAATCTTTCCAAATGCTGCCAAAATGCTTTCAATCATCTCATTTCGAATTGCAGAATAGAAATGGAGAATACTATTGCCAACAGTGAAATTTTCAAGAAGTACTGTCAGCTTCTTTGGTGCAAATAATTACGTTTAACAGCGGGTCAGGATATTCCATTTACACTTCATGGGGAATAATATTTTACACAATCACAAGTTGAGTTCTCTGATAACATATTGTAAATGATTTATTTGACATAAACAACAAATCAGAATTTGGAGACTGAAATCTCTTACATCAAACACCTTTGTCACCTGTCTGTACTCATTGATTTTTGGAATATGTAATTTGATAACATTTGTTTGTATATATTCCGATACACATTGAAATCCAAGGAATATAATCCATTTGATCGCTGATATTGGTGTGATTTAGGTTTACAATATAATTTTTTACCTGACTTTGCTGTTCGTACAGCAGTTGGTTATCCCCTGACAAATTACAACAACCTTTAAAGGTTGATCATTATTGCACTAAAATTTACTTATTTTCTATTGACCCATGTTGTCCTTGTGTTTGCTTTAGCTATTGATTTACTGACATACTAGGCTAAAACTATTACAATTTTCAAAGATGTGAGTGATTTATGTATTGTGTAATGGAGCTTATATTGAGAGGATACATCTTGGGACTAGTTTGTGGAAAAAAGACCTTGAGTGGTACCACTAAACAGAACAAAGCTTGCTTGTCTTGCATCTCCTTTGAAGTTAGCTCATGCCAGAAGAGGCAGTCACTTCAGAGCAAGTCAGGTACACTTATAACATAGCTTAGAGAATAAAATAGATCAACTTTGAGGCAAACAAGTGCAGGAGAGTTCACATTTCTTCCATATTCCGAGATTACTTCATGTATCTCCTCTTTGCTGTTTCTTTAGTGTTCCCTTTAATTTGGAGAGATCTGCAACCTGTTGTAAAATCATTGTAAATTAACTGGGTTTTCATCAGCAACAATAAGTATTTTTTTCATTAAAACTCAAATTATAAGTTGTAGTTTGGCCGAGCAGGCTAAAGGATTGGATTTAGGCTCCAGTCTCTATAGAGACGTTGGTTCAAATCCCATCGTGGTCAAAATGTTAGTTGCTTGAAAGAATGTTTCTCAGCCTTTAAGCAAAGATCAAGCCCAAAATCAGGAGCAATGCTTTTTCTTGTCAGTTTGGATCTTTTATGTCTCTCTTGTGGGAACCATGACTTGGATTCAATTTGAATTGGTTTTTGGAGCAAGGAAGGAGATGGACTAAAGGCTTGCCCTGTGCATTGGCTTGTAACTTAAATAATGGAATAAAATTTAAAGAAAACTCAAATTATGGGGTCTGGGTATTGGAGTGGGATGGGTTTTAACTCAGCTGAGGCTAATAAGATGGAAATCTTTGCTGTGCAAGGGTCTCATATGAAATTAATTTGGGCTGTCTTGATCCTTTGAATGGGCCCACCGAACAAAGCTGTAGTTATTTGCCACAAATTGGCAATCTAATTTAGGCCACAGGATAGCTTGTATGAAAAATCGGGGAAATTGTTATACTGGTGCAGTATGGTTGCTCTTCGCGGTTGGTGCAACGCAGAGAAAGTTTTCCTGGGCATCCAACTATGCTGCACCTGCCTGAAATGAAAATAATTCTACTTCTTAGTGATAATATCCCATACGTCATGCATTTAAATGGAAAAGAAATCAGCAACTAAAACTAAATACAATAACTTGTATATACCACATTAATTTTGCAACTAAAACCACACAGTATTGTAATGTTGCACCTGGTGCGTTTATGTTCTAATTTAGGAGGAATTATATTGTTAGAATTTGAATTTGAACAAGCCTGTGAAAATTTAATATTTGGTTCAGGGTGCTGCAGTGTAAATTAGCTGTGCCAATGGAGGACCGTTTGCTCTTTCAGTGCCTACATCCCGAGAATGAATTTTTAAAAAGTACTGAGTGATCATGTGTGTGTTTGTGCAGCAGTTTGCCGCAAGGGGAATTCCTAAATTCGCCTAGGTTATTGAAGTCAATTGATGAGTAGAGGCTAGACATGTCCCTGGAGGGAAGGAAAATTTCTGGGCCAGTTACCCTGGGATGTTATTAATACCTCAGTGAGGAATAGTGTGCATCATGAAAAAAACCTGAAATTGAAGAGAATTCAATATCTGATTTAAGAGGTAATTAAAAACCACAGATGCAACAGTTTAGTGAGAATTATGTTTTTGAGGGTGGCTGAATGACCTAAATTGCACAACAGGAACTGTTTTCCAAATTTAGTCTTTGTATAATTTTGGCTTTTATTTCAAGTTCTAATGATGTATTTAATGGAAATAAAATGAAACTTCACTCCCACAGATTCTTAATTTTGGATTTGTACTGCATCCGTAATATTAATACTCTGCTGTTAGTGTGAACAATGTGTTATAGTGTCACAGTATAGCCTTTAAGTGTGCTGCTCAATGTGCTATGTTTTTGATTGACTATGACAAGCTGTACTGCAATTTGCATCTTTGGGATTATTCCTTGAAACAGAAGAAGACTGTATTCATATGAAATCTAGTTGTGCTTTTCCTTTCAAAACACCACATACTGTCAGTATGTTCATTGACACTGAAATCTACATCCACCTGGTCGGGTCCTGGAGGCCATTAATGTGACAGGAAGCCTTTGAGGATGAGTTGTTATGTAGACTCCCTGCTGCTCCCAACTCTGGTTTGATCTCTTGTCTTGCTTTTTTTCCTCCTTTTACATGATGGTTTTGCAATTTTGGTTTTTAAGAACAGATCACAAAAGGCCTGCATGTAGCAAGTACTAACTCTGTGGCAGATGAAGGAAGTACGGAGAAGAAGAATATGTACGTCTTCTCAAAGATTATGTAGTGACGTGATTCAGACAATGTGAACAACTTTATTTCAAGGGAGGTGGCAAAAAATCTTGTTCTGTGAATTTCAACAGAAACTTGATTCAAAGTGAAATTACTTTTGACAATACTCTGTTTCGGGGTTTAAAGGATAAGCAAAGTGTGAATGGCACGATGGTGGACTGCAATGGTTCCATCATGTGCTGCAGCTTGGTGTGATATGAAGCGAGCTCAGGACCATTGTTCCCTATGTGGTGTGTTTTTGTTCCTAAAGGGAAGAAAGAAAATTAAAGAGAGAACCCCCCACCCTCTCCCCCAGCTCCACTATATTTACAAATTGGGCTGCACCGTGGTTAGTACTGCTGCCTCACAGCGCCAGGGACCCAGATTCGATTCCCGGCTTGGCTCACTGTGCGGAGTCTTTACGTTCTCCCTGTGTCTGCATGGGTTTCCTCCAGGTGCTCTGGTTTCCTCCCACAGTCTGAAAGACGTGCTGGTTAGGTGCATTGGCCATGCTAAATTCTCCCTCACTGTATCTGAACAGGTGCCGGAGTGTGGCGACTGGGGGATTTTCACAGTAACTTCATTGCAGTGTTAATGTAAGCCTACTTGTGACACTAAATAATTAAACTTAAATTGAGTGTACACATCAAAAGTATTGAATCTATAGCTGCCAATTCGTGTAATTTTCTAAACTGCACTTTTGCTGGGAATAATGTAGCGAGGTATGAAACAAAATGTTGAATATTCTCTATACCATAGATATATATTTTGATTTGATTTATTATTGTCACATGTATAGTATACAGTGAAAAGTATTGTTTCTTGCGCGCTATACAGACAAAGCATACCGTTCCTAGAGAAGGAAACAAGAGAGTGCAGAATGTAGTGTTACACTCATAGCTAGGGTGTAGCGAAAGATCAACTTAATGTGAGGTAGGTCCATTCAAAAGTCTGACAGCAGCAGGGAAGAAGCTGTTCTTGAGTCGGTTGGTACGTGACCTCAGACTTTTGTATCTTTCCCGAAGGAAGAAGGTGGAAGAGAGAATGTCCGGGGTGCGTGGGGTCCTTAATTATGCTGGCTGCTTTTCCGGGGCAGCGGGAAGTGTAGACAGAGTCAATGAATGGGAGGCTGGTTTGTGTGATGGTTTGGGCTACATTCACGACCTTTTAAAAGCTGGAGTCTGATGTTGCAGCTGTATAGAACGCTGGTTAGGCCACATTTGGAGTACTGCGTCCAGTTCTGGTCGCCGCACTACCAGAAGGACGTGGAGGCTTTAGAGAGAGAGTGCAGAGAAGGTTTACCAGGATGTTGCCTGGTTTGGATGGTCTTAGCTATGAGGAGAGATTGGGTAAACTGGGCTTGTTCTCCCCGGAAAGACGGAGAATGAGGGGAGACCTAATTGAGGTGTACAAAATTATGAAGGGTATGGATAGGGTGAACAGTGGGAAGCTTTTTCCCAGGTCGGAGGTGACGATCACGAGGGGTCACGGGCTCAAGGTGAGAGGGGCGCGGTATAACTCAGATATCAGAGGGACATTTTTACACAGAGTGGTGGGGGCCTGGAATGCGCTGCCAAGTAGGGTGGTGAAGGCAGACACGCTGGCATCGCTTAAGACTTACCTGGATAGTTACATGAGCAGTCTGGGAATGGAGGGATACAAACGAATGGTCTAGTTGGACCAATGAACGGCGCAGGCTTGCAGGGCCGAAGGGCCTGTTACCTGTGCTGTACTGTTCTTTGTTCTTTTGTAGTTCCTTGCGGTCTTGCACAGAGCAGGAGCCATACCAAGCTGTGATACAACCAGAAAGAATGCTTTCTATGGTGCATCTGTAAAAGTTGGTGAGAGTCGTAGCTGACATGCCAAATTTCCTTAGTCTTCTGAGAAAGTAGAGGTGTTGGTGGGCTTTCTTAAATATAGTGTCGGCATGGGGGGACCAGGACAGGTTGTTGGTGATCTGGACACCTAAAAACCTGAAGCTCTTGACCCTTTCTATTTCGTCCCCGTTGATGTAGACAGGGGCATGTTCTCCTTTACGCTTCCTGAAGTCGATGACAAACTCGTTTGTTTTGTTGGCCTTGAGGGAGAGATTATTGTTGCCGCACCAGTTCACCAGATTCTCTATCTCATTCCTGTACTGTGTCTCGTCAGTGTTTGAGATCCGACCCACTACGGTGGTGTCGTCAGCAAACTTGAAAATCGAATTGGAGGGGAATTTGGCCACACAGTCTTAGGTGTATAAGGAGTATAGTAGGGGGCTGAGAACACAGCCTTGTGGGGCACCGGTGTTGAGGATGACCTTGGAGGAGGTGTTGTTACCTATTCTTACTGATTGTGGTCTGTGAGTTAGGAAGTTCAGGATCCAGTCACAGAGGGAGGTGCTGAGGCCCAGGCCACGGAGTTCGGAGATGGGTTTTGTGGGAACAATAGTGTTGAAGGCGGAGCAGTAGTCAATAAATAGGAGTCTGACATAGGTGTCTTGTTCCAAGGTTGAGTGCAGGGCCAAGGAGATGGCGTGTGCTGTGGACCTGTTGCAGTGATAGGCAAACTGTCGTGGATCCAGATCGTCCAGGAGGCTGGAATTGATTCGTGCCATGACTAGCCTTTCGAAGATGGATGTCAGAGCCACCGGCTGATAGTCATTAAGGCACGCTGCTTGGTACTTCTTAGGTACCGGGATGATGGTTGTCTTCTTGGAGCAGATAGGGACCTCAGATTGTTGTAAAGAGAGGTTGAAGATGTCTGTGAATACCCCCGCTAGCTGATCCATGCAGGATCTGAGTGCTCGTCCGGGCACCCCATCTGGGCCAGTTACTTTCCGTGGGTTGATCTTTGAGAAAGCTGCTCTGACATCTGCAATGGTGACCCCAGATACAGGTTCATCCAGGGCTTGCAGGGTGGAGGGCATGCTCGCGCTGACCTCTTGCTCAAAACAGGCGTAGAATTCATTGAGCTCATTGGGAAGAGGTGCGTTGGAGCCGGCGATTTTACGTGCCTTCATCTTGTAGCCTGTTATGTCTTGCAGACCTTGCCATAGACGGCAGGGGTCGGTGTGGCTTGCCTGGGACTCTAGCTTGGTCCGATACTGGTTTTCGGCATCTTTGATGGGTCTCCTTGGGTCGTACCTGGCTTTCTTGTATGGATCAGTGTTGCCTGACTTGAACGCCTCAGACCTGGACTTCCATCGGGAAAAAGATACATAAGTCTGAGGTCACGTACCAACTGACTCAAGAACAGTTTCTTCCTTGCTGCTGTCAGACTTTTGAATAGACCTACCTTGCATTAAATTGATCTTTCTCTACACCCCCGATATGACTGTAGCACCACATTCTGTGCACTCTCGTTTCCTTCTCTATGAACGATATGCTTTGTCTGCATAGCGCGCAAGAAACAATACTTTTCATTATACGTTGATACACGTGACAATAATAAATCAGATCAGCAAGCAGTGGATATCCCTGTTCATCCATGGTTTCCGGTTGGGGCACACATGTTGATTTGTGATTGTTGTACACTGGATTATAATCTCAGTTGTACAGCTGTGTACAGTTTGTGTCTCTGCACTTGGGGTGAGGGTGGTATTAAATGAAGGATTATTCTCCGTGTTGATAGGCGATTCAACTATGGGAATGTTTCTCCCTGCATTGTACCTGCACATTTACTCTCTTTTTCAGTGGTAATCAGTGGGTAACAAAAGGAGTGGGCAACCCTGCCAGATACTCCACTTACCTCTTGGGTAAATTAGCACTGAGCAGAGACACAGGATAGGATTTGCTGATCTGTTGGGGATTAGTACCACAGTCACTTAAGTTCCAGAGTTTTGTAACAACAACAACTTGTATTTGTGGTACATTTAATATCATAAAACGTCCCAAGGCAATTCACAGGAATGTTATAAAGTCATACAACACCGAGCCACAGATGACGAAAACAGGGCAAAACCTTGGTTAAAGAAGGAGCGTTCAAGGGGCAATGTGAAGGATAGTGAGGTTGAGTGGTTTAGGGAATGCATTCTACAGCTTGGTCCCTGAGAAGCTAAAAACATGGTCATCAGTGGTGGAACAGTTAAAATTGAGGATGCTCAAGAGGTCACAGTTAGAAGAGCACTGGCATTTCAGAGGCTTTTTGGGGCTGGAGATTACAGAGATGAGAAAGAAAGAGGAATTGGAGGAATGAGCATTTTAAAACCAAGGTGCTGCTTGACTGGCTGCCGGGGGAGGCCGTTAAGCACAGGGGTGATTGAGCTGGAGTTGAGTTAGCACATGGGCAGCAGAGTTCTGGATGAAATAAAGTTTACGGAGGGTTAAATGTGGGAGGTTAGTTGGAGAGTGTTGGAATAAACATCTTGAGGTAACAAAGGCATGGACAAGGGTTCCATCAGATGAGCTGAGGCAGCGGGTGGAGTCAGTGATGTTGCAGTGGTGGTGATAGGCAATCTTGGTGATGGCTCAGATATGTGGCTGGAAGCTAAGCTCAGAGTCAAACATAACATGGAGGTTGTGAGCACTCTGGTTCAGCCTCATAGTTTCCAGGGAGAGGGGTGGAGTTGTGGCTAGGCAACAGAGTTTGAAGTGAGGGCTAAAAACAATGGCAATTTAGTAACTGGTGGTATGGAGGAGAGGCTGGGTTTCGTTAGCATACATGTGAAAACTAATGCTGTAAGATTTAATTTTACTCATAGGCACAAGATTTTGTAGTAAGAGATGATTATCTTGGAGTCTGCAAATCTGTAAAATCTGCAGACCTTTCATACCAGCCTACAAGTACTGGGGGCAATTGGGATATCCATATAAATTGAATCAATTCAAACATCCTGCGTTCTGCCCATCGCAAGGTTCAGTTCACTTACTGTACTCCCTTATAATGCAGTTTATTTTCTTCTGTTCTATGAAATACCTGTTATATTGATTAGTGGTAAACGCAGTGTAAGAAAATAATCCTGACCATCAGCACACCTGCATATTTGGAAAGGCCTGTGGTTGAAAAATGTTGTCTGATTGCAGTTCTCTGACAGGTAAGGCATTCAGACTTGTTTGTCACTCTGTCTGTGCGTGTGTGTATAAACATTACTGGTATGACACAGCAGAGCAGAACGCGCTATTATATCATGTGGAAATTGGAACTGCTGCAGATGTTGGAGGGAAAGTAGACGAGTTTCAGTTTCCCATCCCAAGGAATGGCTATTTTGAAACCTCTGTTTTCTAGCTATGAAACACGTGCACTTCAACCAAGTACAAATAAAATACCACCTCGTGTTTAGTGAAATAAACTGTCACTCCTCTCGAAAGTGAATATAATTTAAAACCACAGCTGTAAAAAAAAAGACTCGAAAAAGTTAAAATTGCAATGATGTAGAATAAAGATGATAAGAAATACGTAGAATATTTCTGATGGAAGATAACCAACCTGTAAATTAACTCTGTTTTCCTCCCCGTGGTTGCTACCAGACCAGTGAATATTTGCAGAATTTTCTGTTTGTATTATATATGTAGAATACTACCTTAATTCTCCATTCAATTTTAAACTTGATGTGCTTTTTTTCCCTTAAAAAAAATCTCCAAGAACAGTTTTAATCAAAAAATTGAACAAAATGTCTTGGGAAAAGAAAGTTAAATTGTCTACAAAAATTGAAAATCTGCTCTTTCTCTGCTCCACAATGTGAGCTTCCATTGTCACTAAATATATACTAGGTCCTTGGACTTTTGCAAAACCAGAATGGCAAATGATATGGTACGGCACGGTAGCACTGCTGCATCACAGCTCCAGGAACCTGGGTTCGATTCCCGGCTTGGGTCACTGTCTGTGTGGAGTTTGCACATTCTCCTCGTGTCTGCGTGGGTTTCCTCCGGGTTCTCCGGTTTCCTCCCACAGTCCAAAGATGTGCGGGTTAGGTTGATTGGCCATGCTAAAATTGCCCTTAGTGTCCTGGGATGCGTAGGTTAGAGGGATTAGTGGGTAAATATGTAGGGATATGGGGGTAGGGCCTGGGTGGGATTGTGGTCGGTGCAGACTCGATGGGCCGAATGGCCTCTTTCTGTACTGTAGGGTTTCTAAGATAAGAAATGATAGGTGTCGTTGAAAACAATGCGAGTATCTACAACTGTGAAGTGGTGTTATGTTCAATAAGTATGCAGCTTGTCTCGAAATGTATAATGTACTGACTAATATGTCTACTTGTTGGTGGTACTTTTACCTCTGGCTCAAGTTGTGGTTTCAGCCCAATTCCAGAGCCTTCATCTCAGCTGACACCCAAAGTGCTACATTGCCAGAGGTGCTGTGCTTTGATGTGGCTCCTAGTGGGAGTTAATGATCTCGTGGCTCCATTTAAAGAGCAGTGAATGTCTGGGCAACATCCTTCCCTGATCAGTCTCACCAAATTCACTCAAACTATATATTGACTCAAGGCTATATTTTGTTTGATCAATAGTCATTGTAAATAATCATACTGGGAGGGAGCAAAATCTTTTCAATCACTGCAGGAGAAATTGTTACTAATTTGCAACTCTTCTGCATCACTGATTCAGTTTATGATGAAGACAATAAGTAACTGTGAACAGACAGACTTATGGGTTTTCACAAAACATTTGTAGAATCTTGGTGTACTATCAAGGTGTTGATTTGGGTTCTTTATGCCCGAATGTTTATGGGACAACATGAATAAGAAAAATATATATTAACCTGAGACATTGTCTATTAGTGATTTTTACAGTGAGCATTCAGCAGGAACTAATTCATTTTTCAATTTAAAAGACTAAGGAATCAACTTAAGTCAACAAGCAATTAACTACATTTATATTTATATGTATACATAGTTGGAGATTACTGTAAACAATTCAATTAAGTAACTCATTTGTTTTTCTTGAAACAAACCATGAATAATGCAAGATCACTCATTTAACCCTTTACATCATCTCCCTCTGCCCCCAGCCAACAATTGATGCTTCTTTCCCCATCAATCACTTGCAAGATATAGGATTGCAGTTGCAAAGTACTCTATTCCATGGGGTGGAACATTCTATGGTCTTGCTTCTTTTGTTGATCAGGTCAAATAGAGTGTGGTTTGAACTAAGTAAGAAGCTGGCAGTTTGGTGAATGAGGGAATCCTAAAGGCCAATTTCTTCCTGAAAATCCAGACTTGTCCACCTTTAGCATTTAACTGAAATTTACTGTGGAAGCAAAGCGAGCCTCTTCCAGCATTAGGCACGGATAAACGAACTCTACTGGAGAGTGGCTGTAATTAGTTAATTAGCTAACTAGTCTGATCTGGTTTCTGTAATTGTGATGTGGAGATGCTGGCGTTGGACTGGGGGGTAAACACAGTAAGAGTTTTAATAACACCAGGTTAAAGTCTAACAGGCTTATTTGGTAGCAAATGCCATTAGCTTTCGGAGTGCTGCTCCTTCGTCAGATGGAGTGGAATTCTGTAATTGTAACAGAGCTGATTCTTTATTTCAGATAGTATAAGTAGAGCGGTCTGAATGCACCTCGCAAACAGAATGTAGTTTGATCTAAGTATGGTGAGTGAAGGAGTTGGGGGAAGGATGTGCTTCTTTATCGTCCTACCTTTTTCACCCTCCCAGTATTTGGTTCTTTGGTGCGGTGGAAGAAGCTGATTGGTGAGTAACTAAGTTATTCTACTTAGTTTAACTTTTACAATATATTTCTTGTATGGTAGGGCAGCTCAACTGAATGGACTGTTCCTCCTGTGGTATGTGGGAAGTCATGTGTTCGAGGCAAACACATCTGCAGGAACTGTCACTGGCTGCTAAAGCTTGAGCTCTTTCAGAACTCAATTGGCAGCTGGAGTCACTGTGGAGCATCCGCCAGGCAGAGAACTATGTGGGCAGCACTTTTAAGGAGGTTGTCACGTTGCAGGTTAGTAGCATGCAGGGGGAGAGGAAATGGATGACTGCCAGGCAGCCTAAGAGAACCAGGCAGGAATCCCCTGAGTGGATCTTGCTTGCTAACTGGTTTTACATTTGGATACTAGTGAGGATTATGGTTCTTCAGTGGACTGCTGCAAAAGCCAATCCTTTGCACCACTGTTGACTCAGATGCGCAGGAGGACAAAAAAAGGAATGGAAGGGCAATGGTGATAGGGGATTAGTCAGGGGAACAGACAGGTGTTTCTGTGGCCGTAGACATGACTCCAGGATGGGATGTTGTCTCCCTGGTTCCAGGTCAAGGATGTCTCAGAGCGGTTGCAGGACATCCTTCTGGGGGAGGGTGAACGGCCAGAGGTCTTAGTCCACATTGGTACCAATGACATAGGCAAGAAGAAGGATGAGGTCCTGAAGACAGATTTTAGGGAGTTAGGACAGGAATTAAGAAGCAGGACCTCAAAAGCAGTAAGTTTGGGATTATTCCAAGTGCCATATGCTGGCCAGCATAGGAATAGGAGAACTGAGTGATTGAACATGTGACTGGAGAATTGCTGCAGGAGGGAGAGCATATTTCTGAAGTATTGGGGTAGGTGGTATCTGTACAATATGGATGGGTTGCATCTTAGCAGGACTGCAACTAACATCCTTGCAGGGTGAGTTTCTAGTGCGATTGGGGAGGATTTAAACTAGTTTGGCAGGGGGGTGGGAACCTGAGAGGGAGCTCAAATTGGAGGGAAGCAAAACTGGTAACAGGAAGTAGCAAGGTCATAAGCAAAATTAGAAGGCAAGCATAAAATAGAACCAGAATGTGGGATTATGTTCAAAAGACAAATTTAAGAGCATTCTGCGAATGTGGGAGCGTTCAGCTAACAAGGTAGATGATTTGAAGGTGCAAGAGGAGGACATTCAGCCCTTTAAGCCTGCACCAACTCAGACAGAGTATCTTACCCAAACCCACACCCACCCTATCCCGTGCATTTACCCTGCTAATCGCCTTAACCGACACATCTTGGGACACTCAGGGGCAATTTAGTATGACCAATCCGCCTAACCTGCACATCTTGGGACTATGGGAGGAAACCTGTGCAGACATGGGGCAAACATGCAAACTCCACACAGTCATCCAAGGCTGAAATCAAACTTTGTCCTGGCACTGTGAGGCAGCAGTGCTAACCACTGTGCCACCATGGGTAAACCTAATTAGCACAAATACTTTGGAGGATGAATTCCTGGAGTGGGTACGAGATGGGTTTCTGGAGCAGTACATTGAGGGACCAACTAAAGGTTGGGCTATTTTAGATTGATATTATGTAACGCAAAAGGTCTAATTAATAACCTTGCTGTAATGGAGACTTTAGGAAATAGTGACCATAATCTGACAGTTTTACATTAAGTTTGAAAGTGATCTAGTTCTTTCTGAAACTAGAGTCCTCAGTGTGAACAAACAAAATTATGAGGGTATGTGGGGCAAGCTGGCTATGGAGGATTGGGAAAATACATTTTAAAAATTGACTGTAGCCAAGCAATGGCTAGTATTGCAACAAATCTACATTAAAAACACAGGAAAGGTGAATCAACCCTAGCTAACCAAAGAAACTTAAAAATTATATTAGATCAAAGGAAATGGCTTAAGGCTGCTAAGAAAAGTTGTAACCCTGACAATTGGGAGGAATTTAGAATCCAGAATAGGATGACCACGAAATTGCTGGGAAAAGAAAATATGAATGCGGACTAGCGAAAAACACACAGGCGGATGCATTGGGCATGTCAAAACATAATGGTTAGCAAGGACAACTGAGAGTCCGTTAGAGGTGGAGGAAGATACTGAAAATCTCCCAGAAATACTGTAAGGAAAAAAGGGACTTGTGAAAATGAGGAACTGAAAGAAATTATTGTTAATAAAGAAGTAGGACTTGAAATTAATTGGATTGAAGGTTCTGAGGTCTCTACCTGCTTCAAGAAGATGACCATTATCCCTATACCAAAGAAAAGCCAGGCAGCATGCCTTAATGACTATTACCCGATGGCTCTAACATCCATCATTATGAAGTGCTTTGAAAGGTTAGTCATGACATCTATCAACTCTGGCCTCCCAGATTGCCTGGATCCACTGCAGTTTGCCAATCGTTGCAACAGGTCCATAGCAGATGCCATCTCCCTGGCCCTACACTCAACTCTGGAACACCTGGATAATAAGACCCTGATGTCAGACTCCTATTGACTACAGCTCAGCCTTCAACACCATTATTCCTACAAAACTCATCTCCAAACTCCGTGGCCTAGGGTTCGGCTCCTTGCTCTGCAACTTTCTAACCCACAGATGACGATCAATAGGGATAGGCAACGACACCACCTCCATGATGATCCTCAACACCGGTCTCCCACAACACTGTGTCCTCAGTCCCTTACTATAAAGCATCCTTTTGGATATATCAGCTTGGTATAGCTCCAGCTCGGACCAAGACTACAAGAAACTACAAAGGGTTGTGAATGTAGCCCAGTTCACCATGCCATCCAGCCTCCCATCCGTTGACTCCATCTACACTTCCCACTGCCTCGGAAAAACAGCCAGTATAATGAAGGACCCCATGCACCTCGGACATACTCTCTTCCACTTGTTCCATCAGCAGAAAAATACAATAATCTGAGATCACATATCAACCGACTCAAGAACTGCTTTCTCCCTGCTGCCACCAAACTTTTGAATGGAGCTACCTTATATTAAGTTGATCTACACCCTAGCTGTGATTGTAGCACTATATTCTGCACCCTCTCCTTCTGCCCTATGAACAATATGTTTTGTCTGTAAGCGTGCAAGAAATAATACTTTTCACTGTATCCCAATTCATGTGACAAGAATAAATCAAATTGATAAATCCTCTGGACTGGATGAGCTATATCGAGAACATTGAAAGAGGTGGCTTTCGAGAAAGTGGATGCCTTGGTGGCTACAAAATTCTGTAGATTGTGGAAAGCTTTCTGCAGACTGGAAAGTAGTAATATAACCCACAAAGTAACCAAAATTAGAGCTCATGGGATTGAGGATCATATAATTCTATGGATTGGGAATTGGTTAACAGACTGGAACAAAGTAGGAATAACGGGTCATACTCCAGATGGCAGGCTGTTACTGGTGGGGTACCACAAGGATCAGTGCTTGGGCCACAGCTGTTCGCAATCTATATAAAGGATTTGGATATAGGGACCAAATACAATATTTTCAAATTTGATGACACAAAATACATGAGAGAGTGAGTTTGTGAGATTGATATGTGGACGTTTCAAGAAGATCTGGACAGGGTAAGCGAATGGGTATGAGCATGGCTTCTTTCCATGCTGTGGGCAAGAACATGGCCTCTTTCCATGCCATAACTTTCCTATGGTTCTGTGATTCCATGGCAGATGGAATATAATGTGAATAAATGTGAAGTCATCCACTTTGGGAGAGGAAAAAAGACAGGCAGGCAGAGTACTTCTTGAATAGTGAGAGGCTGGGTTGATGTCCAAAGAGACCTACGTGTCCTTGTTCATGAGTGACTAAAAACTAGCAGATAGGTGCGGGAAGCAGTTAGGAAGGCGAATTGTATGTTGGCCTTCATCACAAGGGAATTTTGACTATAGGAGTAAAGATGTCTTGCTGCAATTGTACAGAGCATAGGTGAGACCGTACCGAGAGTATTGTGAACCTCCTTATTGGACTCCTTATTTAAGGAAGGGTATACTTCCCACAGAGGGAGTGCAACAAAGGTTCTCCAGACTAATTGTGGGATTGTTTTATGAGGCGAGATTGAGGAAACTGGGCCTGTATTCTCCAGAATTTTGAAAAATGAGAGATGATCTCATTGAAACCTACAAACTCCTTGCAGGGTGTGACAGGGTAGATGTAGATGGGATGTTTCCCCTGGCTGATGAGTCTAGGTGAGTCTAGAACCAGGGGACACAGTCTCAGAATAAGGAGGATGTCATTTCGGACTGAAATGAGGATTTTCTTCATTTAGAAGGTGGTGAATCTTTGGAATTCTCTATCCCAAAGGACTACAGAAGCTTAGTCATTGAGCAAATTCAAGTCAGAAATCGATAGATGCCGAGATACTAATGACGTCAAGGGTATTGAGATTGTGGGGAAAATGGCATCGAGGGAGATGATCACCATGATCTGTTTGTTCTTGTCACTTGTTATACCTGTGTCAATTATTTTTCATAATCTACATTTATAATATAAACAGTCTACATAAAATGGTCATCCTGTAATTCTACCTGGCCACCAGATGACAGTTATTCAAATAATTAAAAATGCTTCCTGAAAATCTTTGATTCGCCACTTTCTCTCTGCAATGTGTTATTCCTGGTGATAAAAGTTAAGATCTTAAACAATACAGAACATATTTCAAAGAATAACATTTGGCAAAATTGTTACATTTATCACTTGAATTGCTTATTGTGTCTTTTAAAGCGTTCTTTATGAAGGCCTTGGGATGCATCAAAGCTTGAGCTTGAATTGGATATTTATTGTAACAATGACTTGGATTTGGGTTTGCAGCTTCCCTGACTTCTCAAGGTGAACAATATGTTTCTGTCTTTCATCTTAATGGAATTCCACGTCATGTTAAAATCGCCGGCTCCAACGCACCCCTCCCTGATGGCTCAATGCATTCTATGCTGTTTTGAGCCCTCCACCCTGGAAGCTCTGGATGAACCTGTACCTGGTGTTACCATTGCAGATGTCAGAGCAGCCTTCTTGAAGGTCAACCCACGGAAAGCCGACTAGCCCAGATGGGGTATCTGGACAAGCACTCAGATCCTGCACGGATCAGCTGGCGGGGGTATTCGCAGACATCTTCAACCTCTCTTTACAACAATCTGAGGTCCCTATCTGCCTCAAGAAGACGACCATCATCCCGGTACCTAAGAAAAACCAAGCAGCGTGCCATAATGAATATAGGCCAGTGGCTCTGACATCCATCATTATGAAGTGCTTTGAAAGGCTAGTCATGGCATGAATCAATTCCAGCTTCCAGGACTGCCTGGATCCACTACAGTTTGCCGACCGCTGCAACAGGTCCACAGCAGACGCCATCTCCCTGGCCCTGCTCTCAATCCTGGAACACCTAAATAACAAGGACACCTATGTCAGACTCCTATTTATTGACAATAGCTCAGCCTTCAACACTATTATTCCCACGAAACTCATCTCCAAACTCCGTGGCACCTCCCTCTGCAACTGGATCCTGAACTTCCGAACTCACAGACCACAATCAGTAAGGATAGGCAACAACATCTCCACGATCATCTTTAGCACTGGTGCCCCACAAGGCTGTGTTCTCAGCCCCCTACTGTACTCCTTATACACCTATGACTGTGTGGCCAAATTCCCCTCCAATTTGATTTTTAAGTTTGCTGACGACAGCACCGTAGTGAGTCGGATCTCAAACAATGCTGAGACAGAGTACAGGAATGAGATAGAGAATCTGGTGAACTGGTGCAGCAACAATAATCTCTCCCTCAATGTCAACAAAACAAAGGAGATTGTCATCGACTTCAGGAAGTGGAAAGGAGAACATGCCCCTATCTACATCAACGGGGACAAAGCAGAAAGGGTCAAGAACTTCAGGTTTTTAGGTGTCCAGATCACAAACAACCTGTCCTGGTCCCCCATGCCGACACTATAGTTAAGAAAGCCCACCAACGCCTCCATTTTCTAAAAAGACTAAGGACATTTGGCATGTCAGCTATGACACTCACCAACTTTTACAGATGCACCATAGAAAACATTCTTTCTGGTTGTATCACAGCTTGGTATGGCTCCTTCTCTGCCCAAGACCACAAGGAACTATGAAAGGTCATGAATGTAGCCCAATCCATCACGCAAACCAGCCTCCCATCCATTGACTCTGTCTACACTTCCCGCTGCCTCGGCAAAGCAGCCAGCATAATTAAGGACCCCATGCACATTCTCTCTTCTACCATCTTCCATTGGGAAAAAGACACAAAAGTCTGAGGTCACATACCAACCAACTCAAGAACAGCTTCTTCCCTGCTGCTGTCAGGCCCATGAATGGACTTCGCTTGCATTAAGTTGATCTTTTTCTACACCCCAGCTATGACTGTAACACATTCTGAACTCTCTCGCTTCCTTCTCTATGAACGGTATGTTTTGTCTGTGTAGCGTGCAAGAAACAATACTTTTCATTGTATGTTAATACATGTGACAATAAATCAAATCAAAATATTAGTTTTTCTTTAAGAAAGGAGTTCAAGGCTTTGTTCTGGTAACTGGTGTGGGGTGCAGTGGCATTTAGTGATTGTTACTGGAATAGTGTTCCAGATGTATGGATGGTGGTTCTGGAGACAAAAGCTCAAATCCCATCACTACAGCAGGGGAATTGAAGTTCAGTTAATTAATGGAAAATCCCAATAAAAAGCCATAGATCTAAGTTTGCCAATGGCACCAGATTGGTTGTATAGAGAATGTAGACTGAAGCATAAAAATGTAAATTGATTGAGTAGATTAGTGGGAAATCTATGGCAAATTTCAGTGCAAGTAGGTGGAGGTCATCCATTTTGTATCCGAGGTAGACACGAGCATTAAATAATGAAAAACTAGTAACAGTGGAGGTTCTAAGAGATTTAGGGGTGTACAGGTATGAATAAAATCCAAGGCTAATGGAATGTTAGCCTTCATAACTAGAGGGCTCGAATGTAAAAGTGAGGAAGTACTGCTACAGCTGTATAAAACTGGTTACCACATCTGGTATACTATGTACTGTTCTGAGCATTGCATCTAAGAGAGGATACATTGATCTAGGAAGGAGTGCAACACTAGATTCACCAGAATGTACCAGGACTTCAAGGGTTGGATTATGAGGAGAAATGACATAAACGAAGCATGTTCCCTGGAATATAGCAAGTTAAGAGATGATTTGATTCAGGTTTTTAGAGTTTTGAAACGAATTGAGACGGTTGATAGAGAAAAACCTTATCCACTGGTCACTTTTCCTTGGGAGGCATCGAGCATTGTCTCAACCCCTTGTTGCTCAAATCTTCTTTTGTACCTTTTTTTTGTCTCCAGACTTGAACATTTCCTAGATATCTCGACCCGTCTCCAACTTTGCACGCTTTATTAACGTCAGCTCATCGAAGGCCCTGCCCATATCTTATCCCACACAATATTCCATTCACCCTCACTCCTGTCCATGCTGACTTACATCGGTTCCTGGTTCGCCTAACACCTTCAATTTAGAATTCTTATCTTTGTAAAGAAATAACTGAAGTACCTCATGTTTTTGGAATTCTCTGGCCCTCAATACAGAAACTGCCATTTTTCCAACTCTGATCTTTTATGTATTTCCACCACCCTCTTTGTTTTACCATTGTCGGCCTTCAGCCCTCTATGTTCTGGGATTCTTTTCAGAAATCCTCCACCTTCTTTCGGACTCTCCATAAAATCCACTCTTTCACAGAATCATCGAGTTGTCATGAGCAGAAGGAGGCCATTTGGTTCATTGTGTCTGCACTGGCTCTCCAAATGAGTAACATTACTGAGTGCCATTCTGCCTTTTCCCCGTACCCCTGCACATTGTTTCCATTCAAGTAGACATCTCATGCTCTCTTGAATGCCTCAATTGAACCTGTCTCCACCTCACTTTCAGGCAGTATATTCCAGACCCGAACCACTCATTTGTGAAAGTTTTTTTTTCTCTCATCACATTTGATTCCTTTGCAAATTGCTTGAAATCTGTGCCCTTGTGTTCTTGATCCTTTTACGAGCAGGAGCAGTTTCTCCCTTTCTACTGTCCAGCCCCACTGACGATTTTGAACATGTCCATCAAATCTTCTCTCAGCAGCCTTCTCTCCAAGGAGAACTTCTCCAACCTAAGCTCCAGTTTATTTATTAGTGTCACAAGTAGGCTTACATTAACACTGCAATGAAGTTACTGTGGAAAATCCCCAAGTCGGCACACTCCGGCGCCTGTTCAGGTACACCGAGGGAGAATTTGGCATGGCCAATACACCTAACCACTGTGGGAAGAAACCCACGCAGACATGGGGAGAACGTGCAGACTCTGCACAGACACAAGTCGGGTCCCTGGCGCTGTGAGGCAGCAGTGCTAACCACTGTGCCACCCATAGGCATTGGGGAATGTTTCTGCCCAGTTCTATCTCATAACTGACGATTCTCACCCCGGAGCCATTCTTGTAAATCCCTTCTGCACTCTCCAAGGCATTCACATCCTTCTGTGGTGCCCAGAACTGTACACCATTTTCCAGCTGAGGCCAAACTAGTGTCTGGTATAAGATCAGCACAACCTCCGTGCTCTTGTACTCACTTTGTATTGTCTCTCCATGTTCTTCCAACCAAAATGCATCACCTCACACTTCTCTGCATTGAACTTCATCTGCCACCAATCTCCACCAACTTGTCTATGTCTTTTAGAAGTTTTACACTGTTCTCTTCAAAGTTTACAAGACTTTCAAGTTTTGTGTCATCCACAAACTTTGAAATTGTCTCCTGCACACCAAGATCTAGATCATTAATCCATGCTGGCTCTTCCTAATCAACCCAAAATTTTCCACGTGACTACTAATGCTATGCCGAATAATTGTTTCTAGAAGCTTGCCCATGCTGATGTTAAACTAACTGGTCTGTAATTGCTGGGGCTATCCTTACAACCTTTTTTGAACAAGGGTGTAACAGTTGCAATTTTCCAGTCCTCTGGCATCTTCCCTGAGTCTAGCAAAGACTGGATGATTATGGCCAGTGCCCCTGCAATTTCCATTCACACTTCCTTCAATAGCCTTGGATGCAACACATCCAGTCCTGCTGCTTTGTCAACTTTCAGTACTGATAGTCAATCAACACTTCCTCTTTATCAATTTTGAACCCTTCTAGGGACAGAATTTCCTCATCTGTCACCATGTCCTGGGTAGCACCTACCTCTCCGCTAAAGACGGTTGCAAAGTATTTATTTAATACCTCGAGCCATTGTTCAGCTACAGTTTTTCCTGCCAACTTTTCATTCCAGTCTCTCTCTCGCCCAGTTCCGTTCATGCCTCATTGAAGTCAGCTCCCCCACAGTTAATTATTCTTACTCTGGATTGCCTATTTTCCTTTTCGATCGCCATCCTGAACCTTACAATACAAGAATCACTGTCTCGTAAATGTTTCCCCCACTTGATCTATTTGGCCCACTTCACTTCCAAGAACCAGGTCCAACAATGCATCCTTTCTTGTTGGACTGGACACATAGTGCTGTAGAAAATTTTCCTTAACACAATCTAAGAACTTTTGTCCCTCTCTGCCATTTACACTATCACTGCCCCAGTCTGCTGTTAGGTAATTAAAGTCGCTCTTTAAAACTGCTCTATGATATTTTGCATCTCTCTCTAATTTCCCTGCAGATTGATTTCTTCTCGCATCCTTCTCACTAGTTGACGGTTTACAGGCTACACCGAGCAATGCAGTTATACCCTCTTTGTTCCTTACCTCTAGCCATATTGATTCTGTCCATGAATCCTCAGGGACATCCTCTTTCTTCACCGTAATGCTCTTCTTAACCAATAATGCCACTCCGCCCCCTTTCTTTCCTTTCCTATCTTTTCGTAATACCTCGTACCCGGGAATATTTAATGTCCAGTTCTCCCCTTCCTCGAGCCAGGTCTCTGTTATCACCATATCCTGTGTTTGAAGAAAAGGGCTGAGTTGTTAACGCATTTTTTGTATCTTTTTTTCAAGAAACACCCTAGCACTTGCTAAAGTTGCTGGTCTTAAGTGTAAATCTAGGCAATCGATGTCAGCTATTTGATAGTCTTTTCTGATGTTCGCATTTTCCAATGAGGCTGTCGCTGGATAGCAGGTCAAGAATGAAAGCCTGAACACTGAAGCCATTTGTAGCTTCACAAATACTGTACACTGCAACTAACTCAGAATAGACCGTGATTTGAAGCTGGGCTAATTTAGTCTGTGACCTAGTGCTAGATCAAATGTTATCTTTACCAATTGAATCATCAGAGGCACTTCAGCTGCTTGTTGTATGATAGGAACATCTGGCTCAGTCACTCAGTATCCCGGTGCTCAGTTCTATCCAGGTGTTTCTTGCTTACAGGCCAGATTTCAGGGGTTTGTATGTGTCTAAGCAGTTGGAATGTTTAACTGGGCTATCAAATCCCATTATATTTTATGAATGCTAATAGTCGCCTTGATAATTTGTGTTCCATCTTGTGAATATCTGCCTAAATTTGCACTCTGCATCTTAAATCATGCCTTGTTTTGCAAGACCAGATCAGATTCGGGCTGTGTATGAATACACCTGCTAATCTAGTTGAATGGTAGAACCATCAGGATTTCATCACAGCATATCTAATTTGCAGCATAGATTTCCATATACAGACTCCACCAGTCTTGACCTTGCCTGTGCTTCCCTTCCCTCCTTTTAGAAAATTGAAAATTTCTTTTAAAACAAATTGATATTCAACAAAATTGCTGACTGATTTTTTTTTTTCCCCTGCCCGTGGTGCAAGTACAAAAGCTATGAGTTACATTTGTTACTTTTAGGATCCAACATCATTATTTTAAAATCCTATTATATTTATATTTCTTTCCTATGGGTATCTTAACTTCCTCTTTGTATAATCTGTTTCATGGTTCAAAGGCTTGAACAGTGAGGGAGGAAAAATGTTCTCTTCCTGTCATCCTACTCTTGTTGGATGAGATTCATGCACATCTGCACAGAATAGTCACAGGCCTCAGTTTGTTGAACCGACATTATTCTTCAAGTGGAATGAACAGTAAGTTTTAATTTTCCACCATTGCCCTCTGAACCGGGATCATCTAAACATCTCTTTCAAATTTTACAAGGTCCCTGTTAACATCGAAAATTTTGAGAGTAAAGAAGTATTTGCAATTGACCAGACTTCGAGATGGGTGGCACAGTGTTAGCACTGCTGCTTCACAGCGCCAGGGACCCGGGTTCGATTCCTGGCTTGGGTCACTGTCTGTGAGGAGTTTGCATGCTCTCCCCGTGTCTGTGTGAGTTTCCTCCCGGGTGCTCTGGTTTCCCCTCTCAGTCCGAAAGACGTGCTGGTTAGGTGCATTGGCCATGCTAAATTCTCCCACCATGTACCCGAAAAGGCACCGGAGTGTGGCGACGAGGGGATTTTCACAGCATCTTCATTGCAGTGTTAATGTAAGCCCACTTGTGACTGATAAAGAAACTTTGTGATTGTTAAATCAGTCAGTCAGTTAAAACCAATTCTGTTTAAACAAGGCCTTTTTACCTCCTTGATTCTTGTGGAAAAGCAGAATGATATTCAACAAGGATTTTGTTCACTTGATTTCTGCATGAGAAGTTTGATACCAAGGTTTACCAAATCCTGGTGTCTTAAATATGTTTTGCTGCTCTTTGTGACCTTTTAGATAGACATACAAAGCATTGACAAGACTTTTAGGTGAACCTTATGTCTGTGGTCTTTGAGGATGATGTGGAGATGCCGGCGTTGGACTGGGGTGAATACAGTAAGAAGTCTCACAACACCAGGTTAAAATCCAACAGGTTTATTTGGTAGCAAATACCATAAGCTTTCGGAGCACTGCTCCTTCGTCAGATGGAGTGGAAATGTGCACATTTCCACTCCATCTGACGAAGGAGCAGCGCTCCGAAAGCTTATGGTATTTGCTACCAAATAAACCTGTTGGACTTTAACCTGGTGTTGTGAGACTTCTTACTGTCTTTGAGGATGACAGAGTCCTTGTACAAGTTTAGCCAATCGGGGAATGATTCCTCAGGAAGGTGACTGTATTGTTGCTCCCCATTGTCCCTGAGGAACCCAAACAGTTGTTGCTTGAGATTTGATCTTAAAACTATTAATGTTAAGCACTGATAGACTCACCATTATTTTTACGCAAAATTTGGCCATTAACTTAACACTCACTTATAAGAACATAAGGAATAGGAGCAGGAGTAGGCCATCTAGCCCCTCGAGCCTGCCCCGCCATTCAATAAGATCATGGCTGATCTGATAGTGGTTTAGTTCCACTTACCCGCCCGCTCCCCATTACCCTTAATTCCCTTATTGATCAGAAATCTATCTACCTGTGACTTAAACATATTTAACGAGGTAGCCTCCACTGCTTCAATGGGCAGAGAATTCCAGAGATTCACTACCCTCTGAGAGAAGAAGTTCCTCCTCAACTCTGTCCTAAACTGACTCCCCCTTATTTTGAGGCTGTGTCCTCTAGTTCTTGTTTCCTTTCTCAGTGGAAAGAATCTCTCTGCCTCTACCCTGTCGAGCCCCTTCATTATCTTATATGTCTCTATAAGATCTCCCCTCAGCCTTCTAAACTCCAACGAGTACAGGCCCAATCTATTCAATCTCTCCTCATAAGCTAACCCCCTCATCTCCGGTATCACCTTCTCTGTACTCCCTCCAAGGCCAATACATCCGCAAATAAGGGGACCAAAATTGCACACAGTACTCTAGTTGCGGCCTCACCAGTACCTTGTACAATTGCAGCAAGACCTCCCTGCTTTTATACTCCATCCCCTTCGCGGTAAAGGCCAACATTCCATTTGCCGCCTTGATCACCTGCTGCACCTGCAAACTGAGTTTTTGCGATTCATGCACAAAGACCCCTAGGTCCCTCTGCACAGTAGCATGTTGTAATTTTTCACCATTTAAATAATAGTCCATTTTACTATTATTCCTTCCAAAGTGGATAACCTCACACTTACCAACATTATACTCCATCTGCCAGATCCTCGCCCACTCACTTAGCCTATCCAAATCTCTCTGCAGACTTTCTGCAACCTCCACACAATTTGCTTTCCCACTCATCTTTGTATCATCTGCAAACTTTGTTACCCTACACTCGGTCCTCTCCTCCAGATCGTCTATGTATATGGTAAATAGTTGAGGCCCCAACACTGATCCCTGCGGTACGCCACTAGTCACTGATTGCCAACCGGAAAAGCACTCATTTATTCCGACTCTCTGCTTTTTGTTAGATAGCCAATCCTCAATCCACACTAACACTTTACCCCCAACTCCGTGTACCTTTATCTTATGCAGCAACCTTTTGTGAAGCACCTTATCGAATGCCTTCTGGAAATCCAAAAACAACACATCCACCGGTTTCCCTTTGTCAACCGCACTCGTTACATCTTCATAAAAATCCAGTAAATTCGTCAAACACGACTTTCCCTTCATGAATCCATGCTGCGTCTGCTTAATCAAACCATTTTTTTTCAGGTGTCCTGCTATTTGTTCTTTAATGATGGATTCCAGCAATTTCCCAACTACGGATGTTAAGCTAACTGGCCTGTAGTTACCTGCCTTTTGTCTACCTCCTTTTTTAAACAGTGGCGTTACATTAGCTGTTTTCCAATCAGCCGGCACTTCCCCAGAGTCCAGCGAATTTTGATAAATTACAACCAACGCATCTACTATTACTTCTGCCATTTCTTTCAGTACCCTGGGATGCATTCCATCCGGCCCGGGGACTTGTCTACCTTTAGTCCCATTAGCCTACCAAGCACTACCTCTTTAGTAATAGTAATCGTTTTAAGGACCTCACCCCCTACAGTCCCACGACCATCAATTTTCGGTAAGCTATTTGTGTCCTCTACCGTGAAGACCGACACAAAAAACTTGTTTAAGGCCTCGGCCATTTCCTCGTTTCCCATTATTAAATCCCCCTTCTCGTCTTCTAAGGGTCCAACATTTACTTTAGCTACTCTTTTCCTTTTTATATATTTGTAAAAACTTTTACTATCAGTTTTTATATTTTGTGCTAGTTTAGTTTCATAATCTATCTTTCCTGTCTTTATCGCTTTCTTAGTAGTTCTTTGTTGTTTTTTAAAGCTTTCCCAATCTTCTAATTCCCCACTAGTTTTGCCCACTCTGTACACATCGGTTTTTAATTTAATACTCTCCTTTATTTCCTTAGTTATCCACGGCTGGTAATCCCTTTTCTTACATTCCTTTTTTATCGCAGGAATATATTTTTGCTGAGTACTGAGAAAAATCTCCTTAAAAATCCGCCACTGTTGCTCAGCTAGTCTGCGCTCCCAGTCTACATTAGCCAATTCTGCCCTCATCCTATTGTACTCCCCTCTGTTCAAGCAGAGGACACTGGTTTGGGACCCTACTTTCTCTCCCTCCATTTGTATTAGAAATTCAACCATATTGTGATCACTCATTCCAAGAGAATCCCTCACAAGAAGATCATTAATTTTGCCTGTCTCATTACACAGGACCAGATCCAAGATAGCTCGCTCCCTCGTAGGTTCTGTAACATACTGTTCGAGGAAACTATCCCAACAGCATTCCAAGAACTCTTCCTCAAGTCCGCCGCGTCCGACTTGAACCAACCAATCAATATACAGGTTAAAATCCCCCATGATTATTGCTGTTCCGTTTTTGCACGCATCCATTATTTGCTTGTTTATAGCCCGACCCACCTTAAAGTTATTATTTGGGGGCCTATAGACCATGCCCACCAGTGACTTTCTCCCCTTACTATTCCTTATCTCCACCCACAACGATTCCACATTATGCTCCTTAGAGCCTATATCGTCTCTCACTACCGCCCTGATGTTATCTTTAATTAACAGAGCTACCCCACCTCCTTTTCCTTCCTGTCTATCCTTCCGAAATGTCTGATACCCCTGGATATTCAGTTCCCAGTCCTGGTCACCCTGCAACCACATTTCTGTAATGGCCACTAGATCATACCCATTTGTACTGCTTTGTGCCATTCACTTTGTTTCAAATGCTACGTGCATTCAGGTAAAGTGTCTTTAAGCTAGCCTTTATATGGACCCGATTTGTTAGTGCATTCTTTTGATTGCACGCTCTGTCCCTACCTGTTGCAAACTGGTTATCCTTCCCCAGACCATCTCCTTGCACTGCGTTGACCACCTCCCTTCTTGTGTTTGTCACCTTTTTTACTCTGCCTGAGCCCTTGACTCCTTTAACTAGATAAATGTCCTCATCATTAACCTGCACTCGTACCCTCTCCTTTACTTTTGTAATTTCCCATATCCCTGAACCCTCCCCTCCCACTATTTAGTTTAAAGCCCTATTTACAGCCCTGGTTATACGAGTCGCCAGGATTCTGGTCCCAGCATGATTCAGACGAAGACTATCCCATCTGAACGGGTCCCATCTTCCCCAATACTGGTGTCAATGTCCCATGAATTCAAACCCATTCCTCCCACACCAATCTTTGAGCCACGCATTTACCTCCTTAATCTTATTGACCCTACGCCAATTCGCTTGTGGCTCAGGTAGTAATCCAGAGATTACCACCTTGTTGGTTCTGCTTTTTAATTTGGCTCCTAGCTTTTCATACTCCCTCTGCAGAACCTCTGTTCCTGTTCTGCCTATATCGTTGGCACTTACATGGACCACTACAACTGGATTGTTACCCTCCAACTCCAAGTTCCTCTGCAGCCCAGATGAGATATCCTGGACCCGAGCACCAGGCAGGCAACACAACCGTGGGAATCTCGATCCTGGTCACAAAGAACAGTGTCAATACCCCTAACTACACTATCCCCAATTACCACTACATTTCTTTTTTCTTCCTCCACCAGAACAACTCCCTGTACCACGGTGCCGTGGGCAGTTTGCTCGTCCTCCTGGCAGTCCCTGTTCCTGTCCACACTGGGAGCAAGAATTTGAAACCTGTTGTACAGATTCAGGGACTGAGGCTCTTGCAACTCTACCTTCTGGATCCCAATTCCTGCCTGACTCACAGCCACACCCTCTTGTCCCTGACCCCCAGCTGAATTAGTTAGTCTAAGGGATGTTACTGCCTCCTGAAACACAGTGTCCAGGTAACTCTCCCCCCCCCCTGATATGTCGCAGTGCCTGAAGCTCAGACTCCAGCTCATCAACTCTGAGCCGGAATTCTTCAAGCAACCAACACTTACTGCAGACATGCTCACTGGGAACCACAGTGGGGTCCACCAGCTCCCACGTCATGCAGAAACAACACATCACATGAACCTCCATCACAATTACCTGGTTTAAGTTATTACAAATTAAGAAGTAATCCTACCTTGCCTCTGCCTGTTTACGGCTAAGCCCGATGAGCCAAAGCCCTTTAGCTCTCACTCTACTCCCTGCTCACTCCGCTGCCCGCTAACGACATGGCCCGCTGAATAGTGCGGCCTACTTATATACCTCCCGCACGCTGAAGAAAATTTAGACCCTTCCCAGAATGCCCAGCGGCCTACTTCCGGGTTGGAGTTCAAAGTTTTGTTTTGAAAAAACCCGCGAAAAAGTAATTTAAACTAAATTAAAAGTATTATTTTTAAATTAAAAGTATAATTATAATGCGCATGCACCATATTTTGGTGATTGTTACAAGAACTGTTTGCTTAAGACTGTTTGCTTTTCATGGTAAATGGTCTGGTCGAAATCATACTAGTTAAATTAAAGCAATCCCACTCTCTTTGTACTTGAAACTTTGAAACTGTTTTTTGTTTATACTTGTATTTTGGCTTTCAGAATTATCATGGGCCATTTTAGGCTTTCTGGTATTGAGTCGGATATTTTCCAGCTCCTACATAAACGTGACCCAGTGATATGAAATTGAAGCTGCTATCTTGTTTGGATTGGGAAGGAGCGTTGTTTAGATTTTCTTGTTTGAATTAAATTTTCCAATTGTTGGCCCTGGAAGTTTCTCATTTTTCTTACCCCTGAAATCAATGAGATAGGTTGTTGCAATGATCAAAAGTGAAGGAATTAAGTTTGAAACTGCATTGACTGTTTCAGTTTAACGTCACATTGGGCATTATTGTAATCACGTGCACCAGGTGGTTCTTTTTGGCAAGTTTGGGACACTACCTAAAATTAATTTTTTTTAAGCCACTTGACTAAAAGGCTGCTTCAGTGCCTTTCTTGTAACAATCACCAAAATATGCTGCATGGGCATTGTAAGTGAGTGTTAAATTAATGGCCAGATTTTGAGTAAAAATAATGGTGTGTCTATCAGTGCTTAACATGAATAATGTGTGAATGAGATGACAACTTCCAGTGTTTGCAAAGTGCAGTTAAATGTGGAAATCAGCAAGTTGTTGAGAGTTTTTTCTCCAAGCTGCGCTATGCCACTATTTCATTGGGAGATCTGTCATTGAAATACATGGAACGTGTTAGGGCTTGTCTATTCCAGACTAAGTAATCATTTAATGGTATTGAAAAATAACTTTTACAGATGTTGTGGCTCGTTCCTTTAAATTTATTCAACTGAATCGTATTTAAACTTTTTCTTTCTCTCTTTTATCTCTGTCAATCCAACATTTACTTCCCTGTTTTTTTAAATTTCTGTACATGATTTGGTATTGAATTAAATATTTTAATTTGCCCTTCCTGGTTGAGACTATGCTGCTCAATAAGAATTCTTCAGTTTTATTTTTGAAAGAGATGCACAGTTGCTTGCTCTGTTGAGACAGGTTCCACATGCCCTGTAAAAGACCCCATGCCAAAATGGCTGCCTGATCAGAGCAAGTTCCTGTACAAAAATCTCTCAGAAAGTCTGTGTGAAGGTGCAATGAAAGGCTGGTTTCAGGACTGATGCCAGAATCTGGCCCATTCCTGATGTTTTGGACAATGAAAATGGTCAAGAAAATATTCATTGTGTTCATTAAAGACTAAATGGGCGCAGGGGTCAAAATTGGCCAGTGGAACATAAACTTGTCTTCTAAATTGTTACACACACTGTAAATTTAATTTTCATTCTCGCCATTTGGGATATTTAAGAATGGTCTCACCTGATCAGGTATTTGCAATATTGCAACCTCCTTATATTGTGTGCATTAAAAAAAAAGTACCCTTTTTCAGTAAGGTAATGAACTTAGTGTAACAAAGTTGCCGTGTTGTACGTCCTCGAGCGTGAATCAAGTTGAATTTTCAATTTTAAGAAATGAATAAAATGTAACTGATTTTTATGAATATGTAAGTAGTTTAAAGATTTAGAACTAATGTGAAAAATTGGCTAAGGTAAGATTGTGTTGCGCTGATTTGTAGACCGCTATAACTGCCAATCTAATTTAATTATCTTTTTAGCTTCAGCTTGAAACACATCAGTGCAGTTTTTTTTTGACAGGTGCATAACTAGTTTCCCCAGAATTTTTGTATGGGGGTAAAGATTGTGTTTAGATTGTGATTTTCACAGCCCTAAATGGGAAATTATATTGCAATTCTTTACTCGGATCAAGTGATGTAATGTGTTCTTTGAGGGTCTCGACATCAGCTGGAAAAAGACTGGAGAAAAGCACTTTGTTTTTGTCCTCCTTTCACTTTGCTGAAATTGCACATATTATCTGCAGAACACCCAAGTATCTAAATCTGTCCTTAGTGGATTGGTTACTCTTATGGATTGACTATTAAGGTGTAAACAGTGACACATGAAACTGAATAATGTAATCAAGCCATTCATTAACTGAAGTGCATCTTGTCTGTTACTTTGGTGAAAAGGTTATATTGTTTGAGAAGCCAAGATGCGTCAGCACTGTAAAGATGCAAGGAAATACTTTTCTTTCTAATATTTAATTTTTTAAATTTAACCTGACCTGGGTTTGTGTTTTATTTTCTGTTCTCATTCCCAATGAAGTTACTCTGAGCACTGGAAACAACTCCACTGCCCCAAACATAACTTACAACAGTGAAAGAATAAAGAAAGATTTGTATTTATAAAGCACTTTCCTTTCATGACCACCGAACATCTGAAAGTACTTCAGAGCCAGTGAGTACATTTTGCAGTGTCGCTGCTGCTCTGATGTAGGAAATGCGGCAGCCTATTTGTCACAGCAAAGTTGCACAAACAATAATATATAATGACCAGGTAAACTTTTTTGTGATGTTGATTTAAGGGTTAAATATTGCTCAGGGCATTGGGGATAACTCCCCCATGTTCTTCTAAATAGTCATGATCTGGAGAAGCCGGCGTTGGACTGGGGTAAATACAGTACGAGTTTTAACAACACCAGGTTAAAGTCTAACAGGTTTATTTGGTAGCAAATGCCATTAGCTTTCGGAGCGCTGCTCCTTCGTCAGATGGAGTGGAAATCTGCTCTCAAACAGGGCACAGAGACACAAAATCAAGTTACAGATTACTGATTAGAATGCGAATCTCTACAGCCAACCAGGTCTTAAAGATACATCAAATCAAAGGGGGGAGCAGCCTATGGTCATCTGAGACTATTGTGACTTTGCCTTTGTTTTAAGGGTATATTTTGTTAACATCCCAGTTGATATAACTGGATAGGAAGATCCCAGAATGGAACCCTGGTTCACAAGTCTAACTTTGCTTTAATCACATTGTCTGTATCTTTAAGACCTGGTTGGCTGTAGAGATTCGCATTCTAATCAGTATTCTGTGACTTGATTTTGTGTCTCTGTGCCGTGTTTGAGAGCACATTTCCACTCCATCTGACGAAGGAGCAGCGCTCCGAAAGCGAATGGCATTTGCTACCAAATAAACCTGTTGGGCTTTAACCTGGTGTTGTTAAAACTCTTACTTCTAAATAGTGTCATGGGATCTTTTACATCCACCTGATCAGGGCCTTGGTTTAATGTAACATCTCAAAATGGCACCCCTGACAGTGCAGTTACTCCATCCCTGCTGCACGAGAATGTCAGCCTTGATTTTGTGGTCAAGCACTGAGGTGGAACTTGGGTTGAACCCAGAACCTTGTGACTCAGAGGCAAGGGTGCTACCATGGTTGCAACTAATGCAGGTTTTGAAATATTTGGATTTAATTGTACATTGCCATCTTGCCTGTGTCCAGAGCAATAATTCATGATGATGATGTGGTCCAGCAGAACACCAATATACTGTGTAATTTCCCACACTATTGACTTTCTGATTCCAGGTGATTTGAGTATGTGAGGGCTGGCTCGGTTCACACTGCTTCCTGGAGGAGCTGGCAAACTTGCAAGCAGAGCTGTATATGGGCGACACCTAATGTTTGGCTTCTATGAGTCCTTGGGAATGGGTTAGTTGCCCTCAAAGTAAAAACCATCCGAGTTGTTAGTTTAACGGTGAGGAGGCGGTTAGCTCAGTTGGCTGGACCACTGATTTGTGATGGAGAGTGACACCAACAGTGCAGGTTCAATTCCCTCTCAAAGGGGGGAGCAGCCTATGGTCATCTGAGACTATTGTGACTTTGCCTTTGTTTTAAGGGTATATTTTGTCAACATCCCAGTTGATATAAATGAGGGCGGCACGGTAGCACAGTGGTTAGCACTGCTGCTTCACAGCTCCAGTGACCTGGGTTCGATTCCCAGCTTGGGTCACTGTCTGTGTGGAGTTTGCACATTCTCCTCGTGTCTGCGTGGGTTTCCTCCGGGTGCTCCGGTTTCCTCCCACAGTCCAAAGATGTGCGGGTTAGGTTGATCGGCCATGCTAAAAATTCCCCATAGTGTCCTGAGATGCGTAGGTTAGAGGGATTAGTGTGTAAAATATGCAGGGATATGGGAGTAGGACCTGGGTGGGATTGTGGTCGGTGCAGACGCGATGGGCCGAATGGCCTCTTTCTGTACTGTAGGGTTTCTATGATTTCTTCTATGATTTCTATGATATAACTGGATAGGAAGATCCCAGAATGGAACCCTGGTTCACAAGTCTAACTTTGCTTTAATCAGACGTTGAGGACAGTGTCACAGGACAGCGAATTAGTTTTAACAACAAAAGGAAACATTTATTACACATTAAAAATTTGGATTATAATTCAACACTCCTTTACTCCCTCCTTGGGTAAACTAATGTGCACAAGCAGAGTTTGGGAGACTACGTGCATTCCAGAAAAGCAAAAATGCACAGTAATAGTGAAAATGCACAAAATCACACCGCCTAATGCGAAATCCAAATGCGTCATGTACGAGCAATGCTATTCATTGAGAAATAGGAAATTAAGATGCACATTATATATTAGGGAATGAAAAAGTAGAGTTTTGCTTTAATTATGTTAGTGGCACTGAAGACTTCAAAAATATATTTTGTTTCTGGTTAGTGATTATGAATAACCAGAATTCTAAGTGCTAACATGTTGTGTATTTGGGAAAATGGAAACAGCCAGTTTCTATCTTGCCATGATTGTTTCTTTTTCTGGAAAGGAGAGAAGTATTTAACGAAACTATAAATGTGCGTCAATCAAATGAATTAGGAGAAGCTGACTAATGACTTCAAAAGAGGTGACAACTCAAAAGCATCTTAAATATAGTTTTAAGATGTGTGAAACTCAGACACACACAGTGCAGTGAGTTGAATTTGTAACTTGAGCTGTAGGTGTTCACACTTCTTCAGTTGTATTGAGGGGAGAAACATAAACATGTTAAATGTAAAAGGGGGTTATAGATGTTGTATGCACTGTCTCAAATTTTATTTGGTGATACTGAGGTGCTTTTTCTCTTGTTTTTGAATGTACATGGAAATGGTGCCTTGCATAAAGAACAAAGAACAATACAGCACAGGAACAGGCCCTTCGGCCCTCCAAGCCCCGCCGCTCCCTAGTCCAAACTAGACCATTCTTTTGTATCCCTCCATTCCCACTCCGTTCATGTGGCTATCTAGATAAGTCTTAAACGTTCCCAGTGTGTCCGCCTCCACCACCTTGCCCGGCAGCGCATTCCAGGCCCCCACCACCCTCTGTGTAAAATACGTCCTTCTGATATCCGTGTTAAACCTCCCCCGCCTCACCTTGAACCGATGACCCCTCGTGAACGTCACCACCGATCTGGGAAAAAGCTTCCCACCGTTCACCCTATCTATGCCTTTCATAATTTTATACACCTCTATTAGGTCACCCCTCATCCTCCGTTTTTCCAGTGAGAACAACCCCAGTTTACCCAATCTCTCCTCATAACTAAGCCCTTCCATACCAGGCAACATCCTGGTAAACCTCCTCTGCACTCTCTCTAAAGCCTCCACGTCCTTCCGGTAGTGTGGCGACCAGAACTGGGCGCAGTATTCCAAATGCGGCCGAACCAACGTTCTATACAACTGCAACATCAGATCCCAACTTTTATACTCTATGCCCCGTCCTATAAAGGCAAGTATGCCATATGCCTTCTTCACTACCTTCTCCACCTGTGACGTCACCTTCAATTTACATCTTACAAAATTATTTGGGATGTTTGCTCAGTTTAATTGCAAAATGTTGTTTCATTGCTATTTTAGACTGACTGATCTTCCCAGCAACAGAAGATAATTTTGACTGAGGGTTAAAAGTTCTATTCAGGACTTTCCTTTCATTGGAAAACAATGAATGATCTTAGTGTCCAAAGGATCATTCCAGACTTGGCCTTAGCCAACACATTTAAAGTTGTACACCTCCTTGTAAACACAGATGTGAAACAGTGTTCCCAAAATGTTGTGCGTACAGGAATGTTTATGTCCAAGCGCAAGAAGTTCCACTTGCTAAGGACTATTCTGAAGATGGAAAATTGGCAACAGCTACAAAGATGCATAGAAATGGGAATCCATGATGTGCTGAATGAACTCTTTACCAAAGCTTCCATCTTGTATCAATATAGAATGGTAAGGAAGATGGAGCATAATCTGTTATTGTACCATTCTGGTTATTTTAAGGGTATATGTTGTTCTGGTCCCAGTTCATTTAACAGGGCAGGAAGATCAAAATAAAATGTTGGCTCAAAAGACTGTAACTTTTACTTCTTGGAACAAAGTCACAGGACAGCTCATTAGTTTTAACAATAAAGCATTTATTACAGATGAAAAAATTGGGTTATAATAAAATACTGCTTAAAACACAGGTTTTAACATTAACATGATGACCAAGTACATTTAAATCTACAATGGTCTCATTAACACACAGTCCTTTTGTAAAGCACACAGATTGGCTGTGAATAAATACACACGCCTCTCTTAACCCAAGTTGGTGTCTGTGGATTTCTCCTCTGTATCCCACCAGACGATTGTCAAATGAGATTTTTTGAACTTCACTCCCAAAAATATGCTTTGAAACTGTCTCTTGTAATAAGGTTTTGCATTAGAACATAGGACATAGAACAGCACAGCACAGAACAGGCCCTTCGGCCCACGATGTTGTGCCGAGCTTTATCTGAAACCAAGATCAAGCTATCCCACTCCCTATCATCCTGGTGTGCTCCATGTGCCTATCCAATAACCGCTTAAATGTTCCTAAAGTGTCTGACTCCACTATCACTGCAGGCAGTCCATTCCACACCCCAACCACTCTCTGCGTAAAGAACCTACCTCTGATAGGTGGTTACACTCTGAAATGGAGTCCACGTTTTCCAAAGGACTCTTGTCTGGGATGCCCATGAAGAGTACCATGTTCTATTTCCAGGTTTCCAGAGCCAATTGTCCTAATTTAGTTCCTCTGGAGCTTGCGTTCTTGCACATTACTCGATTGTATAGCTTTTCTTCCAGTGAAGTTGAGAGAGATGTTCCCTTTTTGGGTGTCTGTCTCCAACTGCCTAGCTTCCAGTTGAACTGAGAATAAAGGAAAAGCTTATTTTCCTTGCAGGGGCCTCTAGTTGCTAAGCAATGCCTAAAACTGTATTTATTTTTCATTCTGTAACACTCTCTAAGCACAATACAATCAACCCCCACACATACAAACACCTTTGTCCACCATGGAATCAAACTATAGGTTTCTTCCAGGCACAGAAATGTTAAATGAAACCCACCTAAAACTATATCTTATTTCTAATGTTCATCCATATAAATCCCTTAAAACTACCTTTGCTTTCCCAACAAAATATCCAAATTATTGCCAAGTTTAGGGGCTTGGATGATGCAGCGGTTTGCACATTTTTGCATTTTGTGATTTAGGTTCAATCAACCCAGACTTAATGCGTTGGAATGTGTATGTTTATCTCTCTCTTCTGTTCATGCCCCTTTTGGTATTCTTGGTCTGGTTCTCACCAGATTTATCCTACAACATCAAACTGTCTCATTTCCAAAGAGTGGGAAACTAAGCTGGTGCAGTGAGATGAGGCCTTCTTCTGTCCTGTACCTGCACTTGGACCACTTGATGCTCGCTCTGGGGTGAAGAATTGGAGTAAGTGCTGACATTCCTCACTTTGACCACCATAAAAATTCACCAGAAACAGTGTTATCAGGCCAGGGAAAAATACCGCAGGTGTTTAAATCTGAAATAAAAAGTGTTCCTTATATACTCACCATTTGTGGCGTGAGAAACAATGTTTCAGGTGGCTCAGCCTTCGTCCTGACCCTGAAAGGTTAACTGTTTTGTTTTCTCCACTGATGCTGCCAGACCTGCTGAACATTACCAGCATTTTCTGTCCTTATTACCGGGGCAAATTGTAAATCTCTCACTTCATAAATTCTTCACCATAATGCCAATGACACATGTACAATAAATTAAGATATAAGGTCTATAAAATTGTCATTTAAAATAAAAAGACCTGCTTTTTTTCTCATTTAACTGAAGCGAGTTGATTTTCTTACATTACCTCGAAAAGATGTAAATGTGAGGCCAGCCCCTGCTGTCCAGTTTTAATCACACTGACCTTTATGATTGTCCAGATGTAGTTGTGAGTGATTGTGGTTTGCCTCATGTGCTCAAGTAACATCGTAAAGAGAATGAGCATATTCTCCAACCATTACGTTTATTTTGTTGGCAGTTTGAAGGAGATGAAGGAAGCATTTGATTTGTGGCATAGATCTGAAATAGTTTTTGTATGTGTTGTGAATAATTTGGTTGGAAACCCTACAGTCCAGGAGGAGGCCATTCGGTCCATCGAGTCTGCACTGACAACAATCCCACTCGAGCCCTATCCCCGTAACTCCATGCATTTACCCTAACTAGTCCCTCTGACACTATGGGGCAATTTAGCATGGCCAATCCACCTAACCTGCACGTCTTTCGGACTGTGGGAGGAAACTGGAGGAAACACATGCAGACACGGGGAGAATGTGCAAACTCCACGCAGACAGTGACCCAAGCCGGGAATCGAACCCAGGTCCCTGGCGCTGTGAGGCAGCAGTGCTGACCACTGCGCCGCCCCACAATGAAAAGTATAGAGGTAGAATGAGATTTGCCTCTGTTAAGACTAATTATTCTCTGTATATTTTATAGACAAACTTCCTGCTGATAGGGTAGGCGATTGGAAAGATCCCAAGTTTGTCCAGTTTGTCTCAATTCTGAAAGCTGGTTAAAGTGATTTGAAATGCATATGAAAACTGAAAATGCTGGAAATACTCAGAGGATCAGACAACACCTGTGGATAGAAGCAGAGTTAATATTTCAGGTCGATGGCCTTTCATCAGAAGATACGTGTAATGTTTTGTAAGATGTAAAAGATAAACCGCATATTTAGAGGTGAATGAATTTCACTTCTTCAGTATAGGCGTTCTCACAAGTCAGCTTTTGCTGTTATAAGCTGCAAAAGCATTGTGTGATGTTGCTTGGAGATTTGAAGTGATGTTAAAACCAAAAAGCACAGTTTCAAAAATACAGCTCATGACAAATTGCTCATTTAGTTTAAAGTTTGTATATTTCCGCTTAATTGCCTGTTTATATTTAAACCGTATATTTTTAATCACGCTGCGCTTTGCATTTTTATATTGGCATTTAATAGTAATTGTAATAGAGCAGCAAAACCTTACAAACTAATACAACATATGGTGAGGATGGCACGATTCACTATAGCAACAGGCACTCGGGCTTTGTGTAGTATTTTGTTTTCAGTCGCTTCAGTCACTGCTCTTGTTTTTTTAAAAACTGTTTTATGTCAGCAGAGTCACTAATTTCAGGGTTCGGAGGTAACAGTGTCTGCTGAACTATGTATGTTTGCGCTGCAGACCATGTACAATGGGAGCAAGCTGCATTTAAATGACAATTCTAATGTCAATACCGCTGTCCTCCTACACGCAGGAAGCTTACTGTGCAGACTTTTACAAACCGCCTCCAAACACCTGTGTCTTGGCAAAGGTAACATTAAGTTTGTTTTTTTTTTGAAGCTAGCAGACAATCGACTGTTAAGTGAGGTGGCACGATTCACTTTTTTGAATGCTGTAATTCTGTTTGGAATTTGCAAAATTGCGACCCTTTGACTCTTCAGATATCTATCTGGTGCGGATCTTTTTAGAATTGTCATTTTTGGCTGAGGAATCTCTTGTCTGTTGCTTCCTTTATCCCACATGTTGTATTTAACGTTCTAGTTTTGATGTACAGCTAGTTTAACAGTAAAGTGTTTTCCTTCACTTTGTTACCCTGCTAATTTCATATATCTTCCATTTTGCATTTCATCTTCTTTTCACTCCATGTAACCCAGGTTTCAAATACCTGTTGGAGTGCAGAAGTATCTAATGTTTGTGAACCATTGGGAGAATAAATCTTTTTGCTTTGAGGGGAGGCAGTCTTGTTGTTCGACTAGTAATCCAGAGACCCAGGGTAATCCTCTGGGCACCCAGGTTTGAATCCCACAAGACGGATGGTGGAATTTGAAACTCAATACAGCGTCTAGAATTAAATGTCTAATGATGATGAAACCATTGTCATAAAAACCACTGATGGTTCACTGATGTCCTTTAGGGAAGGAAACCTGCTGTCCTTACCTGGTCTGGCCTACATGTGACTCCAGACCCAGAGCAATGTGCTTAACTCTTTAATGGCCTAGTAAGCCACCTGGTTGTATTCTGCCGCTATGAAGAAACCACAGGAATGACACTGGACGGACAACCTGGCATCAACCTAGGCACCAAAAACATCAGTGGCAAACCCAGCCCTGTCGATTCTGCAAAGTCCTCCTGATTAACAACAGGGGGAATGTGACAAAATTGGGAGAGCTGTCTCACAGACTAGTCAAGCAACAGCCTGATATAGTCATATTCACGGAATCATACCGAAAAAACAATGTCCCAGACACCACCATCACCATTTCTGGATATGTCCTGTCTCAGCAGCAGGACAGATCCAACAGAGGCGGTGACACAATGGTATGCATTTGAGAGGGATATGTCCTGGGAGTTCTCAACATCGGCTCTGGACCCTGTAAAGTCACATGACACTCGTTCAAACATGGGCAAGGAACCTCCTGCCGATTACACGTATTCATCAGTCCCTTTCAACTGATGAATAAGTACTCCTCCACGTTTGAAGAAAGCATTGAGGGTGGTAAGAGTTAAGAAGTGTACTCTGGGTGGGGGTCTTCAATATCCATCACCAAGAATGGCTTAGCAGTACCACCACAGGCCGCGCTGGCTGGATTCTAAAGATGATGTGGAGATGCCGGCGTTGGACTGGGGTAAACACAGTAAGAAGTCTAACAGCTCCAGGTTAAAGTCCAACAGGTTTATTTGGTCGCAAATGCCACTAGCTTTCGGAGTGCTGCCCCTTCGTCAGATGGACGAAGGGGCAGCGCTCCGAAAGCTTGTGGCATTCGCTACCAAATAAACCTGTTGGACTTTAACCTGGTGTTGTTAGACTTCTTACTGGATTCTAAAGGCCATAGCTGCTAGACTGGGACTGTGGCAGGCAGTGAACCAACAACAGGTAAAAATATGCTTGACCTCATCCTCACCAACCTGCCTATCACAGATGCATCTGTCCATGATGTATCAGTAGAAGTGACCACCGCACAATCGTTGTGGAGACGAAGTCCCGTCTTTACATTGAGGATACCCTCATCGTGTTGTGTGGCACAACCATCATGTTAACTGGGATGGACTTTGAACAGATCTAGCAACTCAACACAGAGTATCCGTGAGGCGCTGTGGGATACCAGCAGCAGCAGAATTGTACTCAACCGCCATCTATAACCTTATGGCCCTGCATATCCCCACTGTATCATTACCACAAAGCCAGGGGACCAATCCTGGTTCAATGATGATTGCAAGAGGGCATGCCAGGAGCAACACCAGGCATTCCTAAAAATGAGGTGTCAACCTGGTGAAGCTAAAACATAGGACTTTGGAATCCAAACAGCATGTGCAGCAAGTGAGAGACAGAGTTAAATGATCCCACAACCAACAGACCATCAGACCTCAGCTCTGCAATCATCCCACATCCAACCGCGAATGGTGGTGAACAATTAAACAACTCATTAGAGGAGGAGGCTCCACAAATATCACCATCCTCAAAGATGGAGGAGCCCAGCAAATCTATGCAAAAGACAAGGCTGAAGCATATGCAGCAATCTTCAGCCAGAAGTGCCGAATGGATGATCCATCTCGGCCTCCTCTCGAGGTCAACAGCATCACAGATGTCAGTCTTCAGTTAATTCTATTCATTCCACGTGATATCAAGAAGTGGCTGAAGGCACTGGATACTGCAAAGGCTATGGGCCTGATATTCCAGCAATAGTACTGAAGATTTGTGCCCCTAGACGAGCTGTTCGAGGACACCTACAACACTGGCATCCACCCAGCAATGTGGAAAATTGCCCAGGTTTGTCCTGTAGCACAAGAAACAGGACAAATCAAACCTGGCCAATTACTGCCTAATCAGTCTATTCTCAATCATCAGCAAAGTGATGGAAGAGGGCAGTGATATCAAGCAACGCTTACTGCGCAATAACCTGCTTGCAGACGCTAAGTTTGGGTTCCGTCAGTGTCACTCAGCTCCTGACCCCATTACAGCCTTGGTTAAAACATGGACAAAACAGCTGAACTTCAGAGGTGAGGCGAGAGTGACTGCCCTTGACATCAAGGCAGTATTTGACCATGTGTGACATCAAAGAGCCCTCGCGAAACTGGAGTCAAAGGGAATCGGGGGAAAATGCTCTGCCGGTTGGAGTCATACCTGGCACAAAGGATGATGGTGGTGATGGTTGGTGGTCAATCATCTCACCTCCTGGTAATGTCCAAGGCCCAACCATATTCAGCTGCTTCATCAATGACCTCGCTTCCATCAAAAGGTCAGAAGTGGGGGATGTTCACTGATGACTGCACAATGTTCAGCATGATTCGCAATGACTCATGCTGAAGCAGCTTATGTTCAAATGCAACAAGATCTGGACAATATCCAGGCTTGGATGGCCAAGTGGTAAATAACACTCACACCATACAAATACCAAGCAATGACCATCTCCAACAAGCGAAGGTCTAACCATCGCCCCTTGCTGTGGCATTATCATCACTAAAGCCCGCACTAACAACATCTTGGGGGTTACCATTGACCAGAAACTGAACTGGACAAGCCATATACTGTGACTATGATAGCAGGTTAAGGAGTAGGAGTCCTGCAGTGAGTGACGCCTCCTGACATCCCAAAATGTGTTCACCATCTACAAGGCACAAGTCAGGAGTGTGATGAAGTCTTCTCCACTTCTGAGGATGAGTGCAGCTTCAACAACAAAAGAAGCTCCAATCCAGGAGCCTGCTTGATTGCTACCCCTTCCACAAACATTCAATTCCTATATCACAAGAACAGTGGCAGCAGTGTGAAACATCTGCAAGATGCACTGCAGGTACTCGCCAAGACCCCTTCGGCAGCACCTTCCAAACCCATGACTCCTACCATCTGCAATGACAAGAGCAACATTGGAACACCGCCACCCGGAGGTTCCCCTCCAAGTAACTCACCAACCTAACTTGGAAATATATCGCCGTTTCTTTACTGTCATTGGGTCAAAATCCTGGATACCCTTCCTAAAATACCTCAGACTGCAGTGGTTCAAGAAGGTAGCTCAACCTCACCTTCTGAAGGGCAACTAGGGATGGGCAATGCACGCTGTCTTAACCGGTGACGCCCACATCCTGTAAATTAATTTTTTAAAAACCAACAAGAGCCCCACAACTTAAAAAAGGCCCCTTATCAAAACAGTTTGTTTAGTTGCATCGGATCACCCATATTGAAGTCTGAGATGTCTCCTGGAACAAACTACCCGGCTCTTTCCAGATTCTGCCTGTGTGGGTGGATGAAAGGAGATGAAAGCTGGGGAATGTGAACACGCTGAAGCCATTTGCCTTTCATTAAGGGAGAAATCGAGTTGTGCAAGATATTCAATGCACTGGATTTATTCCAGCGTAGGTGAATATGATCAAGGGTATTTAGCTGCATACAGGTTAAATACTGGCATGGATTAGTCCACCTGTTTGCTTAAACTGTATGTAATTATATTTTTGCTGAACAAAACAGTTGCTTTCATCATTTGGTTTACAGTCAAACAGGCTTTTTTTTGCTTACACAAAACAACTATGACTTGCTTTGGAAGAAGGATTACAGCCTTTTTCAATGGTATGATATTTTATGATTTGCTGTTGACTGCAATACACAGGAGACCAGAAACATGAGCCATAAGTGTTTAAAATTGTTTAAAATGTCTGGTGGTGATATGTGTAAATGGTCGTTTTTATTAGTTTGTCAATTTTGGCTTTTTTTTTTGCAATGTAGAGAACTCCCAAAATTTGTCAGGAGCAAATACCCTGACCCCCCTGAATTTGGTATAGAAGGTTGCTTAACCATGTTTGAAATTTATTGAGTGCTACCAGGTAGTGGGAGAGCAGCAATTTTGAAGCTTGGTTTTTACTGCGTAATTCGATCAAATGATGGAAGTGAATCATCTGGAGCATGAAGCACCTGCCTGTGACAGAACCAGTACAAGAAACTGGTGTAACATGGAGGAGTGGCACCTGTTCCACTGGTGGCTTCCACCCACCACCTTGTTCCACTTCTACACAGGTTTGAACCTCTCCAGATAGTTAGAATTTCCACTTGGTTCTATAACTTATGAATCATCTGACTTCTAAGTGCAATCAATAAAATTTGACAGTTGACATGTGGGACAGATTTTCCTATTTTGAAATTGAGCATAAATAATCAGTCATTAATGTTCAGAAAGCCATTCGACCCATTGAGCCCTTGTACTCTGGCGCTGGCGCTCCCCTCCCTCTGACGCTCGTGCTCGCGCCCGCGCTCCCCCCCCCCCCCCCCCCCTGGCGCTCGTGTCCGTGCTCTCTTTTCCCCCCCCTCCCAGCGCTTGTGCCCGCGCTCTCCCTCCCCGGTTATATCTTTCACTCACCCATCTAATTTCCATCTATCACCGTTGGGTGAATTCCAGGTTATTTGCTCTTGTATTTTGGATTTTAAAAAAATCACCTCCCCAACCCCAGGCACCTCCTGCCAAAAGCCTTCTCAAAGTCCTTGTTCTAAAGTGGTATTTTGCCCATTGCTTTACTCATCCATATAAACAGCATCCATTGCATTCCCTTCATTCTTCTGGGATGAAAGTTTTAGGGTTAACTTGTGAGAGTTTAGAAGAATGAGATGTGATCTTAATGAAACATAAAAGATTCTGAGGGGCCTTTAACCGATTGGATGCTGAGAGGGTGTTTCCACTTCTCGGGGGAGTCGCACGCAAGGGGACACAGTTTAAAAATTAGGGGCCTTCTATTTAAGACTGAGATGAGGAGAGGTTTCTCTGAGGGTTGTTAGTCTGTGGAATCCTCTTTCGCAGAGAGCAGTGGAAGCTGGGTCATTGAATACATTCAAGGCTGACTTGATAGATTTTTGATCTGAAAGGGAGGCATGGGTTATAGACACAGATTGGCAAGTGAAATTGAAGCCAGCAGTAGATCAGCCATGAGCTTATTGAACGGCAGTGCAGACTTGAGGCAGTGAGTGGCCTACTCCTGTTCCTAATTCTTGTACATCATTCACACTTATTTTCATCCAGGGTGTGCCTGTACAAGTTGCACTGCTGGATAGCCAGTGCAGACTTGATGGGCCGGATGGCCTCCTAGCATTGAGGGGATTCTATGGATATTTATCCACTCGGCATAGACGGGATGTAAAGGAAAGGATGGCTATCAATTTTCACCCCATCCATTAGATCTATCATTTCCACTTCCACCAATGCTTTGTCAGCATCCTCTTCCTTTGTAAACACTGATAAGAAAGTACTCTATTGGAGTATTGTGACAACGGCAATGTAATCGTGTGAGGGACTGCACGGTCGCACAGTGGTTAGCACTGCTGCTTCACAGCTCCAGGGTCCAGAGTTCGATTCCCGGCTTGGGTCACTGTCTGTGTGGAGTTTGCACATTCTCCTCGTGTTTGCGTGGGTTTCCTCCGGGTGCTCCGGTTTCCTCCCACAGTCCAAAGATGTGTGGGTTAGGTTGATTGGCCAGGTTAAAATTGCCCCTGAGATGCGTAGGTTAGAGGGATTAGCGGGTAAAATATGTGGGGGTAGGGCCTGGGTGGGATTGTGGTCGGTGCAGACTCGATGGGCCGAATGGCCTCCTTCTGCACTGTAGGGTTTCTATGATTTCTATGATTTCTATGACTGAATCTGCTGTCAGACTGGACCAATCCAATTAGCAAAGGTGGTCTGGAAGATGAGCTTGTAGAACGCTTTCATGGTAGTTTCCTGGAACAATATATCATGGAGCCAACACAGGATAAAGTTCCTTAAGATCCAGTGTTGTGTAATAAGGTATGGTTAGTTAGTCATGTTATAACAAAAAGATCCACTAGGAAGTGCCCCTACACAACAAGTACTCCTGCCTGAGTACTGCTGGGAGGGACAGCCCGCCTGGGGGAAGCAGCAGTGGCCGTGTCTCCGGAGTGGAGTCTGGCCCTGTAACTCAGAGGACTAAGGAAAAGAGGAGGAAGGCAGTGTTAATCGGGGACTCGACAGTAAGAGGGTCGGACAGGTGTTTTTGCGGAGGCAGGCGGGAGTCTCGGATGGTGGTCTGCCTCCCTGGGGCCGGGATCCAGGATGTCGCTGGTCGACTCCCAGAAATCCTGAGGGGGGAGGGAGAGGAGCCAGAGGTAGCGGTACATATTGGTACCGCTGATTTGGGTAGGGAGGGGGAAGGGGTCATGAAAAGAGAGTATAGGAAATTAGGGAGACAGCTGAGAAGGAGGAAAGCAAAGGTAATAATCTCAGGATTGCTGCCTGTGCCACGGGAGGGTGAGGGCAGGAATGGAGTGAGGTGAAGGATGAATGTGTGGCTGATGGAGTGGTGCAGGGGGCAGGGATTCAGGTTCCTGGACCATTGGGACCTTTTTAGGGGCAGGTGTGACCTGTACACAAAAAACGGGTGGCACTTGAATCCCAGGGGGACCAATATCCTGGCGGCAAGGTTGGCTAAGGCTACTGGGGAGAGTTTAAACTAGATAGGTTGGGGGGAGGGGATCGAGACGAGGTGACTGGGAGCGAGGAAGTTAGCTCGCAAACAGAGAAGGGTTATAGATGGTGCAAGAGGGAGGATGGACGGGGGATAGAGAAGGGGGGAGCTCAGACCAAAGGATTGAGATGTGTTTACTTTAATGCCAGGAGTATAGTGAATAAAGGGGATGAGCTCAGAGCATGGATCGATGCCTGGAAGTGTGATGTAGTGGCCATTACGGAGACTTGGGTGTCTCAGGGACAGGACTGGATACTACAGGTGCCAGGATTCAGATGTTTCAGGAAGGACAGGGAGGGAGGCAAGAGAGGGGGTGGAGTGGCGCTGCTGATCAGGAATAGTGTCACAGCTGTAGAGAAGGTGTATGCTGTGGAGGGATTGTCCACAGAGTCTCTGTGGGTGGAAGTTCGGAGTGGGAAGGGGTCGATCACTTTGCTGGGAGTTTTCTATAGGCCGCCCAATAGTAACAGGGAGGTGGAGGAGCAGATAGGGAAACAGATCCTGGAGAGTTGCAATAATAGCAGAGTTGTTGTGATGGGAGACTTTAATTTCCCAAATATAGATTGGAATATCCCAAGGGTAAGGGGATTGGATGGGGAGGAGTTCGTTAGGTGTGTTCAGGAGGGTTTCCTGCCACAGCATGTGGACAAGCCTACAAGAGGAGAGGCTGTACTTGATCTGATACTGACCAATGAGCCTGGACAGGTGTCAGATCTCTCAGTGGGAGAGCATCTTGGGGATAGCGATCATAACTCTATCTCCTTTATGCTTGCATTGGAAAAAGAGAGGATCAGGCAAGCTCGGAAAGCGTTTATATGGAGTAAGGGGCAATATGAAGACATAAGGCAGCAAATTAGAGGAGTAAATTGGAAGGAGGTATTCTCGGGGAAATCTACTGAAGTGAGGTGGCAGTTTTTCAAGGATTGTCTGTCTAGGGTTCTACAGGACAAGGTTCTGAGAAGACAGGGAGGAGTTGGTAGGTTAAAGGAACCGTGGTGCACGAAAGCTGTGCGGGACCTAGTCGAGAAGAAAAGGAAAGCGCACAAAAGGTTCAGAGAGCTTGGCGAAGATAGGGATCTCGATGACTATAAGGCTTGTAGGAAGGAAATTAGGAGAGCCAGAAGGGTTCACGAGAAGGCCTTGGCAGGTAGGATTAAGGAAAACCCTAAGGCGTTCTATAAATATGTGAAGAGTAAAAGGATGAGACGTGAAGGAATAGGGCCTATAAAAGGTGAAGGCGAGAAAATCAGTACGAAACCAGTAGAAATGGCAGAGGTGCTTAATGAGTATTTTGCCTCGGTTTTCACAGAGGAGAAGGACATGGGTGGATGTACTGTCAGCTTGCGGTGGACTGAAAAGATTGAGTATGTGGACTTTGACAAAGAGGTTGTGCTAGAATCTTTGAATGGCATCAAGATAGATAAGTCGCCGGGTCCGGATGGGATGTACCCCAGGTTACTGTGGGAGACGAGGGAAGAGATTGCAGAGCCTCTGGCGATGATCTTTGCGTCGTCGAAGGAGATGGGAGAGGTGCCGTAGGATTGGAGGATTGCGGATGTGGTTCCTATTTTCAAGAAGGGGAATAGGGATAGCCCAGGAAATTACCGACCGGTGAGTCTAACCTCAGTGGTTGGTAAACTGATGGAGAAGATCCTGAGGGACAGGATTTATGAGCATTTAGAGAGGTTTAGTATGCTCAAGAATACTCAGCATGGCCTTGTCAAAGGCAGATCATGCCTTACGAGCCTGGTGGAGTTCTTCGAAAATGTGACTAAACACATTGACGAAGGGAAAGCGGTAGATGTGGTTTATATGGATTTTAGCAAGGCGTTCGATAAGGTCCCCCACGCAAGGCTTCTAGAAAAAGTGAGAGGGCATGGGATCCAAGGGGCTGCTGCCTTGTGGATCCAGAACTGGCTTGCCCAAAGGAGGCAGAGTGGGTATAGATGGGTCTTTTTCTAAATGGAGGTCGGTCACCAATGGTGTGCCCCAGGGATCTGTTCTGGGATCCTCGCTGTTTGTCATTTTCATAAATGACCTGGATGAGGAAGTGGAGGGATGGGTTGGTAAGTTTGCCGACGACACAAAGGTTGGTGGGGTTGTGGATAGTCTGGAGGGATGTCAGAAGTTACAGAGGGACATAGATAGGATGCAAGACTGGGCGGAGAAGTGGCAGATGGACTTCAACCCAGATAAATGCGTAGTGGTCTATTTTGGCAGGTCAAATGGGATGAAGGAGTACAATATAAAGGGAAAGACTCTTAGTACTGTTGAGGATCAGAAGGACCTTGGGGTCCGGGTCCATAGGACTCTAAAATCGGCCCCGCAGGTGGAGGAGGTGGTTAAGAAGGCGTATGGTGTGCTGGCCTTTATCAATCGAGGGATTGAGTTTAGGAGTCCGGGGATAATGATGCAGCTATATAAGACCCTCGTCAGACCCCACTTGGAGTATTGTGCTCAGTTCTGGTCGCCTCATTACAGGAAGGATGTGGAAAAGATTGAAAGGGTGCAGAGGAGATTTACAAGGATGTTGCCTGGATTGAGGATAGGCTGAGGGAGCTCGGTCTTTTCTCCTTGGAGAGACGTAGGATGAGAGGAGACCTAATAGAGGTATATAAGATGTTGAGAGGCATAGATCGGGTGGACTCTCAGAGGCTTTTTCCCAAGGTGGAAATGGCTGCTACGAGAGGACACAGGTTGAAGGTGCTGGGGTGTAGGTACAGGGGAAATGTTAGGGGTAAGTTTTTCACACAGAGGGTGGTGGGCGAGTGGAATCGGCTGCCGTCAGTGGTGGTGGAGGCAAACTCAATAGGGTCTTTTAAGAGACTCCTGGATGAGTACATGGGGCTTAATAGGATGGAGGGTTATAGGTAGGCCTAGAAGGTAGGGATATGTTCGGCACAACTTGTGGGGCCGAAGGGCCTGTTTTGTGCTGTAGTTTTCTGTGTTTCTATGTTTCTATGAAATAGTGATTATAATACAATTGAACTCCACGGTAAGTTTTGAAAGTGACATGCTCCAATCACAAAGAGGTATCCTAAACTTAAAAGCCAGGTACATAGGTATGAGTGGAAAGCTGACTAAGTTGATTGATTTAATAGACTGAAAGGTTTGGCAGTAAATAAATAGTAGGAAGCATTTAAAGAAAGAATTCAAAATGTTCAAGAAAAATGCTTTCCATTTGAGAATCGAAGACTCAGTGCAAAAGATCCACCTGTGGCTTAGGTTAAGGATAGTATTAGATTAAAAGGGAGTTTATAATGTTGCAAATAGTAGCACGCCTGAGAATTGGAAGTGTTTTAGAAACTAGCAAACAACTATCGAAAAGTTAATTTAAAAAGAACAAAGTAAACTGTAAAAGTTGATAGATTGATATCACTATAATGTAAAAAAACATGAAGAGCTTTTGCAACTATATAAGAGGAGAACAGCTTCAATAAACGTGGGTCACTTGGAGGCAGAGATAGATAAAATTATCAAAGGGAATGAGAAATTGGCAGAGACATTAAATAAATAATTTGTGTCTGTCTTCATGATAGAAGTCATGAGTTGCATACAAGAAATAGAGGGTAACCTCGGGTTAAGAATGATGCAATTACAGGAATTAATATCAGCAGAGGAAAAATACTGGAGAAACTCGAGGGACTAAAATCTGAAAAATCCCCAGGATCTGATGGCCTGCATCCCACATTTTGAAAGAGATAGCTGAGAAATTACAGGCCAGTTAACCTGACATGAGTCATCAGGAAAGCGCTGGAATCGATTATTGAACAAGTCTTATGCATTTGGAAAAGTATAGTAGGATGTGAACAAGTCAACATGGTCTTCTGAAAGGCAAATCCTGTTTGACAACCGTATTAGTTTACTTTGAGAATGTAATTACTGGGATAGATCAAAGGGAACCAGTCAATGTTGTATCGTTGAATTTCCAAAAGGTTCATACAGAGATGGAAAGTCATGCAGTTGGGGATGATATATTAGCATGGATAGAGGATTAGTTGACAGACAGGAAGCAACATGTAAGGGTAAATGAGGCATTTTAAAGTTGGCAGGCTATGGTTAGTGGCATGCTGAAAGGATCAGTGCTGGGGTCTCAGCTATTTACAATTCATGACTTTAGACAAAGATGTGGAAATGCCGGCGCTGGACTGGGGTAAACACAGTAAGAAGTCTCACAACACCAGGTTAAAGTCCAACAGGTTTATTTGGTAGCACAAGCCACTAGCTTTCGGACACTGCCCCTTCATCAGGTGAGTGGGAGTTCTATTCTCAAACAGGGCATATAAAGACACAAACTCAATTTACAAAATAATGATTGGAATGCGAGTCTCCCTGGGTTTTGGAAGTTCTGCTGGTTAGCTGAAAGCAAGGCTTCTTGCCTTCCTGTGAATCTGCTGTTGGTGGCTGAGTCTCTCCCTGGTGTTCTGGGAAGCTGTTCTGACTTCAATCTGTTCTGAGTCTATCAGGAGAACTGCAGCATTCATCCAAAGGACTCCATTCCAGTATCACGTTAGCATTAGTCTTTGCTGTGTTAAACCTGTGGAAGGGTTTTTGGTTTATGGGATTGGTTTGATTGGAACATCTTGGATATCTTTAAGGATATTATCATGGTTGTTTTGTTTTTGTTTGTAGTTGATTAAAAGTTATTGCTAATTTTCTTTCCATGCATGTTGACTATATTCTTAAATAAACTTTGTTTGATAAAAGCTTCCTAGTGGGCCATTTGAATCATACCTGAGGTGAAACACATCATGCTTATCCTTGCCAAATTCAAGGTGCAAAACTTATGATCCAGGCAGGCTCCATAAAACACTTCGGAGTTCCTGACCTGAACCATAACCAAGCTATGAGGATGACACCATAGAAACTGCAAAGAAATATGGACCAGTTAAGTGAGTGGACAACAAGATGGCAAATGTAGTATAATGTGGGGAAGTGTGAAATTATTTACTTTAGTTGTAAGAATAGAAATGCAATGGTTTGAGACTTGTAAATGTTGATCAGAGAGACTTGGGTATACTTGTACAGGAATGCAAAAATTGGCATGCAGGTACAGCAAGTAATTGGAAAGGCAAGTGGTATGTTGGCCTTCATTGCGAAGGATTGGAATATACAGTTCTGGCTACAATTGCATAGAGCTTTGGTGAGACCACAACTGGAATACTGTGTACAATTTTGCTCTTAGGGACACAATTTCAAATGGCCATGGTGGTGTACTCTTAATGTCACAGAACTAGTAATCCAGAGGCCCAAGCTAATCCTCCAGACACATGCATTCAAATCCCACCATGGCAGCTGGAGGATTTTAAATTCAGTTAATAACTTTACTGAGACTAGCTTTATATTATAGTGAAGACCATTAAGTTTCTAACGTCCAAACAAAGGTTTTGAAACAAACTTTAATCAAAAATTTGCATGTGGTGATTAAGAGTAAAATGAGCAAATTTAATCTCAAGGCTTTTACCTTGAGGCCTCAGCGTATCTTAAAACTGTGGCTATTGACAGGTTATTTTTTGAACTGCGGTTTCATAAAACTTCCAACAATATCTGTGCATTCTGAACATGTCATTAACAGGATTTCCCATGAGCTAAATTATGCATTTGAGGAATATGTTGCCTCATCCTGTGAGGGGCTGACTGTCTTCACTTTTTTCCCAAAAGGTTTTGAAGAAACTGGGGATTGAATCTTCAAGTGAGAAGTTCAGGTTACCTAATAACATAAGAACCTAAGAAATAGGAGCAGGAGTAGGCCATCTAGCCCCCCAAGCCTGCTCCGTCATTCAATAAGATCATGGCTGATCTGATAGTGGGTTCAGTTCTACTTACCCGCCCACTCCCCATAACCCTTAATTCCCTTAATGGTTAAAAATCTATTTATTTGTGACTTAAACACATTTAACGAGGTAGCCTCTACTGCTTCATTGGGCAGAGAATTCCAAAGATTCACTACCCTCTGGGAGAAGAAGTTCCTCCTCAACTCTGTTCTAAATTGACTCCCCCGTATTTTGAGGCTATGCCCCCTAGTCCTTGTTTCCATTGTAAGTGGAAATAACCTCGCTGCTTCTACCCTGTCTAGCCCCTTCATTACCTTATATGTCTCTATAAGATCTCCCCTCAACCTTCTAAACTCCAATGAGTACAGGCCCAGTCTACTCAATCTCTCCTCATAAGCTAACCCCCTCATCTCCGCAATCAACCTGGTGAACCTTCTCTGTACCCCCTCCAAAGCCAATATATCCTTTCTTAAATATGGGGACCAAAATTGTACACAGTACTCTAGGTGCGGCCTCACCAGTGCCTTGTACAGTTGCAGCATGACCTCCCTGCTTTTATACTCCATCCCTCTCGCGATAAAGGCCAACATTCCATTTGCCGCCTTGATCACCTGCTGCACCTGCAAACTGAGTTTTTGTGATTCACGCACAGGGACCCCTAGGTCCCTCTGCACAGTAGCATGTTGTAATTTTTCACCGTTGAAATAATAGTCCATTTTACTATTATTCCTTCCAAAGTGGATAACCTCACACTTACCAACGTTATACTCCATCTGCCAGATCCTTGCCCACTCACTTAGCCTATCCAAATCTCTCTGCAGACTCCGTGTCCTCCACGCAATTTGCTTTCCCACTCACCTTTGTATCATCCGCAAACTTTGTTACCCTACACTCGGTCCCCTCCTCCAGATCGTCTATGTATATGGTAAATAGTTGAGGCCCCAGCACTGATCCCTGTGGCATGCCACTAGTCACTGATTGCCAACCGGAAAAGCACCATTTATTCCGACTCTCTGCTTTCTGTTAGATAGCCAATCCTCAATCCACGCTAACACTTTACCCCCAACTCCGTGTACCTTTATCTTATGCAGCAACCTTTTGTGAAGCACCTTATCGAATGCCTTCTGGAAATCTAAATACACCACATCCACCGGTTCCCCTCTGTCAACCGCACTCGTTATATCACCAAAAAATTCAAGTCAATTAGTCAAACATGACTTTCCCTTCATGAATCCATGCTACGTTTGCTTGATTGAACCATTCTTTTCCAGGTGTCCTGCTATTTCTTCCTTAATGATAGATTCCAGCATTTTCCCAACTACGGATGTTACGCTAACCGGCCTGTAGTTACCTGCCTTTTGTCTACCTCCTTTTTTAAACAGTGGCGTTACATTAGCTGTTTTCCAATCAGCTGGCACCTCCCCAGAGTCCAGTGAATTTTGATAAATTACAACTAATGCATTTGCTATTTCTTCTGCCGTTTCCTTTAGTATCCTGGGATGCATTCCATCTGGGCCCGGGGACTTGTCTACCTTTAGTCCCATTAGCCTACGCAGCACTACCTCTTTAGTAATAGTGATCGTTTTAAGGTCCTCACCCCTAATGCTGTAAAAGGGGTTGCAATAAGTTCTTGAAGAGGAAGTTGCTGGAGAGAATAATATGGAGAGATGACATTTGATTGGTTGGTTGAGGTGAAGGACAATTTGGATGCCATTCTCTTTTCTCATTTTCCTCCCAAGCTTCCTTCCCACAATACTGCCAGATTCTGTCTCCTCGTAGCTCTGATATCCAGGTATCATTTCTCCAGGTATGATTCCTACTCAAAATGACCCTGTTTCAATTTTCTATCCCGCTACCAGTTCCTGGGATTGTACCCACTGATGCACACAAACCACAACTGGATTACTATGGCTCTTCATGACACTTTTTTTTTGTGGAGTTACTGGAATATCAGAAATTTATCTACTCAGTGGTTGATGTTCCTTCTCAAAATGCTGCTCGGCTCTGAGGTTTTATCCCAAGACTGCCAAAACTCTCATCCCTTTACCCTTCTTTCCCCTCTCAATTCTCAAGGAGCCTGGATTGCAGTACTGACCCCAGTGTGGAAAGTCAGTTTCCTTACTAACCGGACTTGGTATAACACATATGTATTTATAAAACTACAACCCACAGTAAGCAGAGCCACCAAAGTTCGCTAATTAATCCTGGCAAAAAATTGGGCAGGTTCCATATGATCCTCCTTACTCAATTTTCTTTCTGTATCTGCCTTTTGGGTGGTTATTTTGCTCTTGAGGAAAATCTATCCCTATGTATGTTAATGCGTTAGTAAGTTTGAATTAATGCTGTCTTGCCCTCTGCCATTTGAAAGTACGCAATGAACAAAGATATGTGTATTTTTGACATGTAAATGTTAGTAATTGACAGATTAGGATTGCCGGCATGTATTTTTAAAAAAACTCAGCAGGGATTTGACTGACTCAAAATTAGAATTCGGTCTTGCAATGCGATAAGGAATGCAACAGTCTCAATCTTTTGGGCCTCGCAGCTTTCAGGCTGTCTGTATCAAGTGCGTGATGGAAATTTGTGACAATTTGGCAGACAAAACTGTATTTTAGTGTATCAACTCGGCAGACATTTGGTCCAGCCTTGGAAGTGAATTCTGAAGGCAGATTTTCTTGATGGTATTCCAGACTGAATGTCTGGAAATTTGTCTCTTTGGTTCATCTGTACCTGGAACACAACTAAGTTCACACCAATTATTTATGAAACCAGGAGCTCAATGCGTTTTTCATCTCTTCCAATTATACGTGATCTGAGAAAGGTGAAGTGGATAATTCTCATCCACTGTGCTACTTACTAACCTCGGCAGACATGGCTTCAAATTTATGGAGCCTCGTCTGTTCTCTACTGTTGAAAGTATTCTGCCCACTGACCCAGTGACATGTCCTTGAATGGACTTTGTGTTGTAACTTCATGTCTGGATTAAAAACTGTTTTGAGTATTTGCATGAACCATTTCCTGCATTTTTCCAAAGCCTTTGATACAGCATCAACTTGCTTTTCATGTAGAACAACACCCCAGGGTGCTTCAAGGAAATGTATTCAAAACTAAATGGATGTTGAGCCTGAGTTATTAGGTGGAGTGACCAAAATCTTTGTCAAAGGTGGATCTAAGTGTTGTCTTCAAAGAGGAGAGGGAGATGGAAGGGCAAAGGCTGCAGAATATATGGCTGTCAATAGAGGGGCAAAGAGAACGAGGAATGGAGAAAATGGCAAAGTCTGAGCAGTGGAGAATTCGGGGGCTAGACAAGTGGTTGTCACTACTAACAGAAATGGGTTGGATGGAATGATAAAGTTGGTTAAACATGAGAATTTTAAATTGTTGGATTGAAAGCCAGTGTAGGTGAGAAAATACAGTGGTGGTGAGGATAGGGTGTGGACAGCAGAGTTTTGGGTGGACTTCGACTTGTGGAGGGCAGTGGATTGGTTGGGATTGGGTTGTAATAGTCTAGGGGTGATTAAACAATGGATGAGGGGTTGAGCAGCAGATGAGCTGAGGTCGGAGCAGTGTTGCACAATGTTAGAGGTGGACGTAAGCAGCCTTGATGACGGAGGGAATATGAACTTTGAAGCTCAGCTTGGGGTCAGATTGGAAACAGAGGTTGCAAACAGTCGAGTTCAGCTTGAGGTGGAAGCTGGGGAGAAGGATGGATTTGGTAGCAAGGCTCGGAGCTTGTGATGGGGGCCTGGATACTGGAGAAAATAAAATGGCTCTCATCCAAGACTGGATGCCGGGCATGTCTTCTGACACTTTGGAGGGAGTGAAGATGATGGAGAAATGAAACTGTACAAATGTAAGCCAACCTCATGCTTCAAGGTGACGTAACTTAGGGTAGCTTTAGTACTGGCAGGGACAGAAACATAATTGGAGTGATTCAAACATGAAGTTGTTCAAAAGGCAGACACTGATTCTGCTGGAGCCACGAGTAATCTAATCCATCTAACATGGAAATTGAACTTAATGTTCATAAAGTTCATGTTACATTTGACATTACTTCTGTCATAAAAAGGGTTGTTTCTATCCATCATAAGAGCTAGATGCTCTAGTGTGCTTCAGGCTGCAATTGTTCAGTTTCCAATTAAACCGAGGAGTTAAGGAATAGGTTGTACTTTAGCCCAATTCTCCTTGCTTCTCTAAAACTACCGTAATCTCTCATTATGTCGCATTCCTGTTCTATTTTCTTGATGCAGTGTTTAGAAATCTTCAGGATTTTTTTCAGTGCCATTTCCCCTCTCACCAAGGTGACATGACCTTACAGTTTCATGGTCTGTTATCAGGCAAAGTGCAGGAGACTGTTGTCACAAAATAGATTGTTAAGCCTATTTCCTCTGTTGGCAAATCTTTTCCACCAGAAACTGGGGCTACGTTACGAAGGGGACAGAATCCTTTGTGCACTGGTGGTTGAAGTTCTATCTGCAGTGATATGTAGGTGTGGTCTACCTAGCATACGTTTCCCATATTGCTCATTTCCTACGTGGTGGAAGTTCCAGACAGATTTACAGCTGCCTAAAAGAAGTTATTACTGGCAGCAGCATGTGTTATATGTTCCTGGGTCTGTGCACTGTATCACCCTTTTGGGTGGGAGGGGCAAGTCAGGAGGAGGAGAAGGAAGAAAGGAATTGTGTGTTTTTCTAACCCACGATCCTATTTTTAAGCAGTGAAGTGCTTTTTTGGAGTCTGCCTGTTCTATGGAAGTGGAAGAAATGGTCTTGAAAAGAATAGAATATTACTTTACAAACTTGATTTTGGAAAATAACTCCTTCGCTATTTCACCTGCCCACTTTTTTTTTGGTTCCTCTTAAATACTTCTATTGTTTGCTTCAGCTCAGCTGCTTCTGATCTGTTGGCCATGCTTTATAGAGGCAGAACGATCATGCATGTCAGATTTAAATTCTTCTAGTCAGCTGTGCAGACACAGATTTAATTCATATGTGTCTGTGGAAGAAACTGGAATTATTACACTCCCGTCAATTCCCATTTGCAGTTTGCAGGTGGTGGAAGATTAATTCTAACTTCAACATTGAAAAAGTCCTTGACCAAATCCCCATTTATAAAAACAGCTTCATGTTTTTGATATTAAACTAGACTTGGGATAGGAGTACCTTTCGATGGAAATTGTTAAGTAGAATATATTCTTTTCTGTTAACTCACTTTTATGTTTTAAACTAGGAGAGAGCTGCTATAACGCTTGCTATAAAATTAGTGTACTTAAACAATTCCATCATTGCACCCACTCCCTTCCATTTCATCCATCCCATATTAATGCTCTGTCCCTTGCATGTCAACATCTTGCCCCATGCTAAACTCTCCCACACTGTCCCACCCCCTCCCTCCCACCCTGAACCACCCTCTCCCTCCCGCGCTGTCCCTCCTGTCTCTCCCTCCCGCGCTGTCCCTCCTGTCTCTCCCTCCCGCACAGTCCACCCCTCACTCTCCCACGCTGCCCCCCTCTCTCCCCCTCTCTCTCTCTGCCACGCTGCCCCCCTCTCTCCCCCTCTCTCTCTCTGCCACGCTGCCCCCCCCCCTCTCTCTCTCTCCCACACTGCCCCTCTCTCTCTGTCTCGCTGACCCCCTCTCTCTCTCTCTCTCTCGCTGACCCCCTCTCTCTCTCTCTCTTGCTGACCCCCCCCTCTCTCTCTCCCTCTCTCGCTGACCCCCTCTCTCTCTCTCTCTTGCTGCCCCCTTCTCTCCCTCCCTCTCTCTCTCTTTCGCTGCCCCCCTCCCTCCCTCTCTCTCTCTTTCGCTGCCCCCCTCCCTCTCTCTCTCTCTTTCGCTGCCCCTCGCGCTCTCTCTCTCTCACTGCCGCCTCTCTCTCTCTCTCTCGCTGCCCCCCTCTCTCTCTCTCTCTCTCTTGCTGCCCCCCTCTCTCTCTCTCTCTCTCTTGCTGCCCCCCTCTCTCTCTCTCTCGCGCTGCCCCCCTCTCTCTCTCTCGCTGCCCCCTCTCTCTCGCTGCCCCCCTCTCTCTCTCTCTCGCTGCCCCCCCTCTCTCTCACTGCCCCCCCTCTCTCTCGCTGCCCCCTCTCTCTCTCGCTGCCCCCCTCCCTCTCTCGCTGCCCCCTCTCTCTCTCGCTGCCCCCTTCTCTCCCTCCCTCTCTCTCTCTTTCGCTGCCCCCCTCCCTCCCTCTCTCTCTCTCTTTCGCTGCCCCCCTCCCTCTCTCTCTCTCTTTCGCTGCCCCTCGCGCGCTCTCTCTCTCTCACTGCCGCCTCTCTCTCTCTCTCTCGCTGCCCCCTCTCTCTCTCTCTCTCTCTTGCTGCCCCCCTCTCTCTCTCTCTCTCTTGCTGCCCCCCTCTCTCTCTCTCTCGCGCTGCCCCCCTCTCTCTCTCTCTCGCGCTGCCCCCTCTCTCTCTCGCTGCCCCCCCTCTCTCTCTCGCTGCCCCCCTCTCTCTCTCGCTGCCCCCCCTCGCCCCCTCCCTCTCTCGCTGCCCCCCTCCCTCTCTCGCTGCCCCCTCCCTCTCTCGCTGCCCCCCTCCCTCTCTCGCTGCCCCCCTCCTCTCTCGCTGCCCCCCTCCCTCTCTCGCTGCCCCCCTCCCTCTCTCGCTGCCCCCTCCCTCTCTCGCTGCCCCCCTCCCTCTCTCGCTGCCCCCTCCCTCTCTCGCTGCCCCCCTCCCTCTCTCGCTGCCCCCCTCCCTCTCTCGCTGCCCCCTCCCTCTCTCGCTGCCCCCTCCCTCTCTCGCTGCCCCCCTCTCTCTCTCGCTGCCCCCTCCCTCTCTCGCTGCCCCCCTCCTCTCTCGCTGCCCCCCTCCCTCTCTCGCTGCCCCCCTCTCTTCTCGCGACCTTCTCTCTCGCTGCCCCCTCCCTCTCTCGCTGCCCCCCTCTCCTCCCCTCTCTCTCGCTGCCCCCCCTCCTCCTCTCTCGCTGCCCCCCTCCCTCTCTCGCTGCCCCCCTCTCTCTCTCGCTGCCCCCTCTCTCTCTCGCTGCCCCCCTCTCTCTCTCGCTGCCCCCTCTCTCTCTCGCTGCCCCCCTCTCTCTCTCGCTGCCCCCCTCTCTCTCTCGCTGCCCCCCTCTCTCTCTCGCTGCCCCCCTCTCTCTCTCGCTGCCCCCTCTCTCTCTCGCTGCCCCCCTCTCTCTCTCGCTGCCCCCCTCTCTCTCTCGCTGCCCCCTCTCTCTCTCGCTGCCCCCCTCTCTCTCTCGCTGCCCCCTCTCTCTCTCGCTGCCCCCCTCTCTCTCTCGCTGCCCCCCTCTCTCTCTCGCTGCCCCCCTCTCTCTCTCGCTGCCCCCCTCTCTCTCTCGCTGCCCCCTCTCTCTCTCGCTGCCCCCTCTCTCTCTCGCTGCCCCCCTCTCTCTCTCGCTGCCCCCTCTCTCTCTCGCTGCCCCCCTCTCTCTCTCGCTGCCCCCTCTCTCTCTCGCTGCCCCCCTCTCTCTCTCGCTGCCCCCCTCTCTCTCTCGCTGCCCCCCTCTCTCTCTCGCTGCCCCCCTCTCTCTCTCGCTGCCCCCCTCTCTCTCTCGCTGCCCCCTCTCTCTCTCGCTGCCCCCCTCTCTCTCTCGCTGCCCCCTCTCTCTCTCGCTGCCCCCTCTCTCTCTCGCTGCCCCCCTCTCTCTCTCGCTGCCCCTTTCTTCTCTCCCTCTCTCGCTGCCCCCTCTCTCTCTCGCTGCCCCCCTCTCTCTCTCGCTGCCCCCCCTCTTCTCTCGCTGCCCCCCTCTCTCTCTCGCTGCCCCCCTCTCTCTCTCGCTGCCCCCTCTCTCTCTCGCTGCCCCCCTCTCTCTCTCGCTGCCCCCCTCTCTCTCGCTGCCCCCCTCTCTCTCTCGCTGCCCCCCTCTCTCTCTCGCTGCCCCCCTCTCTCTCTCGCTGCCCCCCTCTCTCTCTCGCTGCCCCCCTCTCTCTCTCGCTGCCCCCCTCTCTCTCGCTGCCCCCCTCTCTCTCTCGCTGCCCCCCTCTCTCTCTCGCTGCCCCCCTCTCTCTCTCGCTGCCCCCCTCTCTCTCTCGCTGCCCCCCTCTCTCTCTCGCTGCCCCCCTCTCTCTCTCGCTGCCCCCCTCTCTCTCTCGCTGCCCCCCTCTCTCTCTCGCTGCCCCCCTCTTCTCTCTCGCTGCCCCCTCTCTCTCTCGCTGCCCCCCTCTCTCTCTCGCTGCCCCCCTCTCTCTCTCGCTGCCCCCCTCTCTCTCTCGCTGCCCCCCTCTCTCTCTCGCTGCCCCCCTCTCTCTCTCGCTGCCCCCCTCTCTCTCTCGCTGCCCCCTCTCTCTGGCTCCCTCTCTCTCTCGCTGCCCCCCTCTCTCTCTCGCTGCCCCCCTCTCTCTCTCGCTGCCCCCCTCTCTCTCTCGCTGCCCCCCTCTCTCTCTCGCTGCCCCCCTCTCTCTCGCTGCCCCCCTCTCTCTCTCGCTGCCCCCCTCTCTCTCTCGCTGCCCCCCTCTCTCTCTCGCTGCCCCCCTCTCTCTCTCGCTGCCCCCCTCTCTCTCTCGCTGCCCCCCTCTCTCTCTCGCTGCCCCCCTCTCTCTCTCGCTGCCCCCCTCTCTCTCTCGCTGCCCCCCTCTCTCTCTCGCTGCCCCCCTCTCTCTCTCGCTGCCCCCCTCTCTCTCTCGCTGCCCCCCTCTCTCTCTCGCTGCCCCCCTCTCTCTCTCGCTGCCCCCTCTCTCTCTCGCTGCCCCCCTCTCTCTCTCGCTGCCCCCCTCTCTCTCTCGCTGCCCCCCTCTCTCTCTCGCTGCCCCCCTCTCTCTCTCGCTGCCCCCCTCTCTCTCTCGCTGCCCCCCTCTCTCTCTCGCTGCCCCCCCTCTCTCTCTCGCTGCCCCCCTCTCTCTCTCGCTGCCCCCCTCTCTCTCTCGCTGCCCCCCTCTCTCTCTCGCTGCCCCCCTCTCTCTCTCGCTGCCCCCCTCTCTCTCTCGCTGCCCCCCCTCTCTCTCTCGCTGCCCCCCTCTCTCTCTCGCTGCCCCCCTCTCTCTCTCGCTGCCCCCCTCTCTCTCTCGCTGCCCCCCTCTCTCTCTCGCTGCCCCCCTCTCTCTCTCGCTGCCCCCCTCTCTCTCTCGCTGCCCCCCTCCTCTCTCTCGCTGCCCCCCTCTCTCTCTCGCTGCCCCCCTCTCTCTCTCGCTGCCCCCCTCTCTCTCTCGCTGCCCCCCTCTCTCTCTCGCTGCCCCCCTCTCTCTCTCGCTGCCCCCCTCTCTCTCTCGCTGCCCCCCTCTCTCTCTCGCTGCCCCCCTCTCTCTCTCGCTGCCCCCCTCTCTCTCTCGCTGCCCCCCTCTCTCTCTCGCTGCCCCCCTCTCTCTCTCGCTGCCCCCCTCTCTCTCTCGCTGCCCCCCTCTCTCTCTCGCTGCCCCCTCTCTCTCTCGCTGCCCCCCTCTCTCTCTCGCTGCCCCCCTCTCTCTCTCGCTGCCCCCCTCTCTCTCTCGCTGCCCCCCTCTCTCTCTCGCTGCCCCCCTCTCTCTCTCGCTGCCCCCCTCTCTCTCTCGCTGCCCCCCTCTCTCTCTCGCTGCCCCCCTCTCTCTCTCGCTGCCCCCCTCTCTCTCTCGCTGCCCCCCTCTCTCTCTCGCTGCCCCCCTCTCTCTCTCGCTGCCCCCCTCTCTCTCTCGCTGCCCCCCTCTCTCTCTCGCTGCCCCCCTCTCTCTCTCGCTGCCCCCCTCTCTCTCTCGCTGCCCCCCTCTCTCTCTCGCTGCCCCCCTCTCTCTCTCGCTGCCCCCCTCTCTCTCTCGCTGCCCCCCTCTCTCTCTCGCTGCCCCCCTCTCTCTCTCGCTGCCCCCCTCTCTCTCTCGCTGCCCCCTCTCTCTCTCGCTGCCCCCCTCTCTCTCTCGCTGCCCCCCTCTCTCTCTCGCTGCCCCCCTCTCTCTCTCGCTGCCCCCCTCTCTCTCTCGCTGCCCCCCTCTCTCTCTCGCTGCCCCCCTCTCTCTCTCGCTGCCCCCCTCTCTCTCTCGCTGCCCCCCTCTCTCTCTCGCTGCCCCCCTCTCTCTCTCGCTGCCCCCCTCTCTCTCTCGCTGCCCCCCTCTCTCTCTCGCTGCCCCCCTCTCTCTCTCGCTGCCCCCCTCTCTCTCTCGCTGCCCCCCTCTCTCTCTCGCTGCCCCCCTCTCTCTCTCGCTGCCCCCCTCTCTCTCTCGCTGCCCCCCTCTCTCTCTCGCTGCCCCCCTCTCTCTCTCGCTGCCCCCCTCTCTCTCTCGCCTGCCCCCCTCTCTCTCTCGCTGCCCCCCTCTCTCTCTCGCTGCCCCCCTCTCTCTCTCGCTGCCCCCCTCTCTCTCTCGCTGCCCCCCCTCTCTCTCTCGCTGCCCCCCTCTCTCTCTCGCTGCCCCCCTCTCTCTCTCGCTGCCCCCCTCTCTCTCTCGCTGCCCCCCTCTCTCTCTCGCTGCCCCCCCTCTCTCTCTCGCTGCCCCCCTCTCTCTCTCGCTGCCCCCCTCTCTCTCTCGCTGCCCCCCTCTCTCTCTCGCTGCCCCCCTCTCTCTCTCGCTGCCCCCCTCTCTCTCTCGCTGCCCCCCTCTCTCTCTCGCTGCCCCCCTCTCTCTCTCGCTGCCCCCCTCTCTCTCTCGCTGCCCCCCTCTCTCTCTCGCTGCCCCCCTCTCTCTCTCGCTGCCCCCCTCTCTCTCTCGCTGCCCCCCTCTCTCTCTCGCTGCCCCCCTCTCTCTCTCGCTGCCCCCCTCTCTCTCTCGCTGCCCCCCTCTCTCTCTCGCTGCCCCCCTCTCTCTCTCGCTGCCCCCCTCTCTCTCTCGCTGCCCCCCTCTCTCTCTCGCTGCCCCCCTCTCTCTCTCGCTGCCCCCCTCTCCTCTCTCGCTGCCCCCCTCTCTCTCTCGCTGCCCCCCTCTCTCTCTCGCTGCCCCCCTCTCTCTCTCGCTGCCCCCCTCTCTCTCTCGCTGCCCCCCTCTCTCTCTCGCTGCCCCCCTCTCTCTCTCGCTGCCCCCCTCTCTCTCTCGCTGCCCCCCTCTCTCTCTCGCTGCCCCCCTCTCTCTCTCGCTGCCCCCCTCTCTCTCTCGCTGCCCCCCTCTCTCTCTCGCTGCCCCCCTCTCTCTCTCGCTGCCCCCCTCTCTCTCTCGCTGCCCCCCTCTCTCTCTCGCTGCCCCCCTCTCTCTCTCGCTGCCCCCCTCTCTCTCTCGCTGCCCCCCTCTCTCTCTCGCTGCCCCCCTCTCTCTCTCGCTGCCCCCCTCTCCCTTCTCTCTCGCTGCCCCCCTCTCTCTCTCGCTGCCCCCCTCTCTCTCTCGCTGCCCCCCTCTCTCTCTCGCTGCCCCCCTCTCTCTCTCGCTGCCCCCCTCTCTCTCTCGCTGCCCCCCTCTCTCTCTCGCTGCCCCCCTCTCTCTCTCGCTGCCCCCCTCTCTCTCTCGCTGCCCCCCTCTCTCTCTCGCTGCCCCCCTCTCTCTCTCGCTGCCCCCCCTCTCTCTCTCGCTGCCCCCCTCTCTCTCTCGCTGCCCCCCTCTCTCTCTCGCTGCCCCCCTCTCTCTCTCGCTGCCCCCCTCTCTCTCTCGCTGCCCCCCTCTCTCTCTCGCTGCCCCCCTCTCTCTCTCGCTGCCCCCCTCTCTCTCTCGCTGCCCCCTCTCTCTCTCGCTGCCCCCCTCTCTCTCTCGCTGCCCCCTCTCTCTCTCGCTGCCCCCCTCTCTCTCTCGCTGCCCCCCTCTCTCTCTCGCTGCCCCCCTCTCTCTCTCGCTGCCCCCCCTCTCTCTCTCGCTGCCCCCTCTCTCTCGCTGCCCCCCTCTCTCTCTCGCTGCCCCCCTCTCTCTCTCGCTGCCCCCCTCTCTCTCTCGCTGCCCCCCTCTCTCTCTCGCTGCCCCCCTCCTCTCTCGCTGCCCCCCTCTCTCTCTCGCTGCCCCCCTCTCTCTCTCGCTGCCCCCCTCTCTCTCGCTGCCCCCCTCTCTCTCTCGCTGCCCCCCTCTCTCTCTCGCTGCCCCCCTCTCTCTCTCGCTGCCCCCTCTCTCTCTCGCTGCCCCCCCTCTCTCTCGCTGCCCCCTCTCTCTCTCGCTGCCCCCCTCTCTCTCTCGCTGCCCCCCTCTCTCTCTCGCTGCCCCCCCTCTCTCTCTCGCTGCCCCCCTCTCTCTCTCG